>NW_010265009.1:73829-86114 GCF_000690775.1 Eurypyga helias | reverse complement strand
CCCCCCCCCAAACCTTAATAGGTCATTACTTGTAGTTCTATATCTGCATGATAAAGAAGGCCTATGCCATTTGAGCTTTCAGGTTATTTTTGTTGTTGTGTTAGTGTCAGGGATGAGAAAACTGGAGCTGGAAAGAAAGTGGGGCTCATACTGGTCATCTAGTGAATGTAACTGTGTATTAACTTCTTACTCTTCGTAAAGCTGAAGTTAGAGGTACACCATTTCCAAAACAGAATCTGAAATTGAATACCATTGTATGAGTGGCAAATTACTAATGCACTGGTTTGCACTCTGTTGGGAGTTTTGGTAAACTTTCCCATCTCTATAGTTATAAAAAGGAAGCTAAAATTACTTTTTTGTGCACCAGAAGAGAACAGCTGCATCTTTACAAGAAAGGTTTCTGGAAGCAACACAATGCTTCTGCTCCTACCACTCCACGAATTTTGTGAGTCTTGAGTCATTAAGAGTCTATGAGGAATTCTTTCAGTGAAACAGAAAAGCACACATGATTTGGTTATTGTTAATTGTAGCAAGTTCTATTAATTTCTTCTAGGATCTACAAGAAGTTGAAAATGAATGACAGAATGTTCCCTTCAAAATAAAAGAGCTACCAGTTGTGTAATAAGGGCTGAGGGAACCTAATCAATTAATCAAAATTCACAGGCAACTGGAGAACATTAACAGTTAGTATAGAGAGTAGGTAGGGGCACTTAATGATACTCCATGTGTGAGGAGTCTTGGATGGTCATGAAATTTCAGGCAATAAGGGTGGAGGGAAGGTGAGACACAGGGTCACAAAGGATTTCCAATGATCTCCTATTAAGGGTCAATCAGGCTCATAGGGAATATAAGAAACATCAGGGGATTATGATTGGTTTAGTGGTCTATGTTTCTCTCTTCCACACCCTAATCTCTTTTCTAAGACCTTCTCTTCCCCTCCATTTCAATGAAAGAAATATGCTTACTCCTTCTCAGACCTTCCAAGACTTCTCCCAACGTGTTCTCCAAGCAGCCTTGCCATCTCCATCCCTTTCTAGGATCCAGGTCATCCTTTCTTAATGCCATCCAGCAAAAAGCAGTCAGTCTCCTCTGCATTTCCAACATCCAACTTCCAACAGAATTTCAGAAAAACACAGGGTTTTCCTTTCTCCCAGCTTCTGGGAACAAATGGACACGAAGGACGAGGGTGGAGCAAGAACTACCCTATGAAACAGGAGGGGTGTCCATTAAGAGGACTCGGCTACTTCTTTTAACTGGGAATAGTAAGTGCTGCCTCATGCAACCGCAGGCTGCAAACTGTATAGCTCTCACCAGCTAGATCTGCAAAAACATGCCTGTGTTGCACTGGGATTTCCTGCTTATGAAGAGATGATAGATGGTTTGTGTGAATTTGAGGACGTACCAACATACCTAGTTCTTGCTTCATTTGCCTTGATGTATTCATTATTTCCAAGTTGCAAAAGACTAAAGCAAGATTGACTGTGATAGGGATGGGAAAGGAGGGCTCAAAATGTGTTAATATTATTACAGACATCAAGGTGTTTGCAAAACCTTGATGAATTAGTTCTAAGAATAGTACTGATGCAGGTAATCAATCTAGCAGTTTTTTGTCAAAAAGATAACCTCCCCCAGCGCAGTCAGTGATCTCTTACAGTAGGACTGTGTTTAAGAATGATAAAAGGCATCTCAGTCAATGCAAACTGTGGCCACAGACACCTTGAGGCACATGTGACCAAAAAAAGGCATTTTTTCTTTTGACATATTTACATTTCTTCCTCCTTTAAGTGCTGCCAGTTACTCAGCTCTCACCCTAATTTTGTTCTTATTTCTCTGATCACAGTTTGTAGTTATATTTTAAAATAACAAATAAATAAGGGTTAATTTTTACAACAGCAACACCTCACAAGCAGGTGCATAGCCAAAAAAAGGGTGAAAATAGAGAATGATGGGCATGCTATGAAATGAGTGATTTTTCTGCTGGTTGTAACACAGATACAATGGCTTTATTATAAAGACAGCAGATAATATTCTTTCATATTAATTATAAACTTTCATTTAAAAGTTAAGTAGTGTTTCAAATCGCAAGGTGACTTCCACAGTATTCACAGAAAATGCCAGCAATATTGTGCCAAAAGTCTGACAAGAATTGATGCTAGCAGTTCTGAGCCTCTCACAGTGTCTCCACCGAGAACCTAGTTACTTGAACAGCACAACTAGCACTTATCTTCAATGAAGGCAGTTACTGCCTCTCTGGCAGAGAAAGTCAGAAACTCAAAACTGTGTATCTGGTTTCTTATTCAGTGCAATTTGTATTAAAGGACAGGCACCAAGGTGGACAAAATGTAATGTATTTTCTCTTTATGGGCAGAATGTTTGCAGATTTCACATGTATGTTTTTCTTAATGCTACAAATGCCTTCATGCTCACTTGAAAGAAGAAAATTATTAATATTGATAAATGACATGTACAAGAAAGACAAAATGTATATAAGCTGTATCTGTACAGTCTGTAAATTACACAGGTGTTGTGTTTTAGCATTCCTCATGATACTGTATGCCCAAGAAGAATCCTTCATAATTCCTTGTATTTGTTTCTTAGATGCTAAATAAATGTCAGTGGAAGATAAAGTTTCACATATTATTTCCTCTCCTCTGGAATGTGACTGCCTATTGAGATATTTCTGAATGTTACTGAAAAACCTTAGCACTATGTTTATTTGGAGGGGGAAGGGTGAGGTCCACGTATAATCTGACAGACTGAGCCCAGTTACTTTAATCCACCATTACTCCCAAGTCTTTCTCCTCAGGGCTGCTCTCAATCCCTTCATCCCCCAGCCTCTATTTATATGGGGGGTTGCCCTGACCCAGGTGCAGGACCCTGCAGTTGGCCGTGTTGAACTTCATGAGGTTCACATGGCACCACCTCTCGAGCTTTTTCCAGGTCCATATGGACGGCATCCTGTCCCTCAGGCATGTCAGCTGCACCACTCAGCTTGGTGTCAGGTGCAAGCTTGCTGAGGGTGCACTCGATCACACTCTGTCACTGATGAAGTCATTAAACAGTCCTGGATAAAATATACTGTGGTATAGATATGTGTCTGAGGCACAGTACCAAAGATGGTGGGCTCACACTCCTGTTTTCCAATTAGAACCAGCTCTTCTCTCCTTTTGTGGTAAGTAGTATATCTGTTTAAAAATTAGGAAGCCTCAACAAAACCAAAACATTTTTTGCCACCTTATTCCTAGTGACTATCAGTTCATATCAACTGGAACTAAGTCATGACTGTGCGACATGGCAACTGACTTTCTCTCCTGCTGGCAGTTGGAGATTATAATTCTTGTTTGTACCTATTAACTGCTTAAACCTGCTGTTTGCATGATGGCTGCAACGGACTTTGCGTCTCCTGGATTTCCTATGTGTATAATCTAACAATTACATAATAACCAAAAAGGCAGAAAACTTTCTGCTTTGGTCAGTCACCCTTCCAATTTGTATTTCTAAGAAGGCAGTTTTTAATTGTGTGCCTAAATGGAAGTCTGAAACGTCGACTCAGGGAGGCATTTGGGGCTGAACAGTCCAGCCACACAGTGACACCAATTACAAGCTGGAGGCCATTCCCACTCAAGAGACAAGGCTTATTTCAAACAGGTCTCCCCTCATTTACCTGTCATCAACTGCTTAGGTGTCCCATTTAGCAAATGTCTCATTTGTATTCTTGAACTTTGAGTTTTTTTCAGGGCCATAACTCTTACTGCTGGACTGTCTGACATAATTATATCCTGGTATCTGTTTAATTTGCATGTGAAATTCTATGTTCACAGCATGTAATGTCTTGTCCTATGTACTATGTAAAAGTTGCTTAGATTCAGACCATTAGAAAAGATGGATTAATTAACAGAGTATTGTATTAGTAACTGTGAGGCAACAACAGAGTACTGCTTACCGTCATGTAACAGTTTCAAATGTTTTGAAAACAAAGTATTATTGAAAAGGGTAGTGCAATTCTGAGCTAAATAATTATTCCTCTTATAACATCTATTCAAAATTTAAAGTGTGCAGAATATGGAACTATACTGCTCTTACCCTGTGAAAACAGATATTTTCAAAATGATTCACTGTCCTGTTAGACTGCCTAATGTCAGACAAATTCTGCTAACAGCTTTCAGCCTTCCTCTCCCCTCTGAAATGTTGGTAATAAAAATATTCTTCTCCTTTACCTTCTATCACACTGTATTGGTAAGAAAAGGGACTATATCCACGACAGTGATTTTACAGTGTGTATCTGTGATATTTAGTAAAACAGGACTCAACTTTTTTTTTTAATTAAAATAAGAGGACCATGTCCCCCTGCTGTAATACAAATAGTGTCAATAGTAACAAGTATATTGTTTCCTGGACTACACAGATAATAACTCCCACACTAATTTCACAGAAATCAGGCTTTTGTCTGAAGCTAGGCCTGCAATGCACATTCCTTCATCTCACTTCCAAACATTTCAGCCCTGGTGAATGGTACTTTCTGGAATCTCATTATAATAGATTATGCATGTTTTATATGTTGCCTCAGAGAACCGCATATTTTAATACACACACATCTCATCAAGAAATGCTAGATCTGCCAGTTTTACTTTATCTACCCTCCATAGATAAGTTGTCTTCTGAACAGAACTGAAAGGGGATTTTAAGTGATTTTAATACAGGAAGAATTCCAGCAGCTGGAGCCAACTGTTAAAAAATTTGAAGTCCTATTAATTTTTCATCACATGTCCAAAAGGACGCTGCTCTGTGTAGATTATACAGGCATATTCAAGTAAGTTTAGGAAAGAAGCTTCAGACATTGTTCTCAGAATAATTTTAAGTAATGGGTAATGGTGCCCACAAAAAGATGAGTAAGAAAAAAATGCTAAGAAAAATCTATTTTGATCAACCAACCAACTACACAAGCATGTCAAACACATGCATTTTCATTTCTCTAAGAACAGGTTCAATGAAGCATTAAAGAACATATTACCACAGAGACAGCTGTATTCTAGCATACCAAATCAGGAGACATACAGGTTACTTTCCTGATTTATGTATCCCATAGCAGCTTCCTGCCAAGGCTGAGTCCCATGACAGAGAGAACAGACTAATTCTGAAGACATATGCTGTACTTCATCTCTTCTCAAAATCTCAAGCCATTGTGATCGTGGTAGAATCTGACACAGAAACTAAAAGATTTATAGTGCTAAGCCTTGCACAGCTTGCAAAGGTTTGCAAAGATGACCAAAGCAGCACTTCATTAATGCACTTACTAATTGTATCATAAAAGCCAAATCAGTCTGTTTACAGTGATGAAACCTCACAAAAATTAAATGGCAAAAGATCTTTATTCTGTATTTTGACCTTTCTCTTTAAATTCTCAATGAATAGGACATAGGATGTAAATTCTATATGTTCCCACTGCAGCTGGAATCTTTTTTTTTCTCTCTCAAAAGTTTTCTTGCCAAAAAACCTAAAACTACTCACTGTATGCTTTTGTTCAGTGTCCACCAAAACTTGAACTTCATCTCTTAAAATATCTTTGCTAAATATTTGTAACAGTATGCCCTACCACCTTGTTAAAGAACCTTGAAATTACAAATGAAAGAAAATAAAGTTAAAAATCATGTTAAACAATTTCAAGCAACAATAATCACAGTCAAGCTGAAAGCAAAGTTAATTTTTCAGTAGTCTATCACTAGGGATCTACACATTTCTGGATAAAAAGGCAACAAGCTGCAGCTTACCTTATATAAGTTTAGTAGCATATCCTCTCACAATGGAAAAACATTCTTTAGTCCCACAAAATGTATAAAAAGAAAATGTGTGATCTGGGTCATCAGTCACTAAGGACATGGCTGAATCCACCTAAGACTTCCATGGATTTTACAGGCAGGGATAATGACCTGGACTAGTAAATTGGTGAAAATACTGTTTATGATCTTATTACCAAATTACTTAGTTATTAGTGCTTAGGAAATTAATAAGAGCACATCATTATCAATGGGGAGGCAGGACAAGTTAGTGGATTTCAAAACAGAAAATAAGTCTAATTCCTTGGAATGATCTAGATTCTGACAGTATCTATCTTTGAGCATATTATCATTACATACTTTATTTAAAGTCAGATATACTTTGAGAAAATGAAGCAATGGACCATTCTGCCACAGAAAATTGTGGTCAGTTTTTCTAGGAACATTCATATTTCTATTAAGCTACCTATTAAAGGAAAGTTAGAAATAATTACATAAAACCTGCCATGATGCAGAACAAGTGATGCATTAGAAACACCTTTCAATCTAAATAACATTAAGAACAAAAAAATCTGTTGCATTTCTCTGTATAAATAGGATCACTTATAATGCTGAACTAGAAACTGCATTTACATCCCAAATTAGTTTTTTTTAAAATAAAACTGAAATCACATTTTTCCACTAATATTGAACTGTCATTCAAGGCATCCACTCTTTAGAGAGTCTAGGAAAGCCATCACAACTCATTTTACTCACTGCAACTAAAATACACAAAATATACCATTCATGGGCACATAGGGCTTTATCCCCTATTTTCTTGGTCCACTTAAATACAGTTAACAAAAAAAAAAAAATTGGTACAGGTCCTTGGTTGTCTTGTGATTGTTCATCATTTCACAGCCCACACCGAAACCAGGGAAGCAACACACAAGAGCTCCCATTCACGTGCATGTTTAGATCACTGAGGGAACAGAAGGAATTTTAGAAGCCTTAGCACAGACTCGTATTAGGATCAGTATTCTGTGCTTTTGTGCTTTAACACTGGCTAGATCAAGATAAAGGACTGGATGTAACCACTGCCTAGATATGTATGTGTTTTGTATTGCCAGCATCTTCTTGTTGCTATGTACAAGAATTGAGTTCTTCCCTCTCTATCCAGCACTTGTTAGACTGCATCTCAAGTACTCAGCCCACCTTTAGGTCCCCTCCTGACAAGAAAGATGGACAGAACTGGAGTGACTTCAGTGGAGGGCCACAAAGATGGTGAGGGAACTGAAGCACATCAGGTATGGAGGCTGAAAGGGTTAGGTGTGTTTAGCCTGGGGAAAAAAAGAGCTGGTGACAAAAGCAGCTAGTTTCAGTCTTCTACTCGTGAATAAGAGTTATAGAAAAGACAGACAAACTTTTCTCAGAGGTGACTAGAGGTTGAGAGTCAGTGGACAGACACTGCAACAATGGAATAAGAAAATAAGAAGTAACTGACATAAGAAAATAACTAACAAGAAGAGTGGGCACCTACTTGAAGCTATGGAATCTCCACCTCTGGAGATACTTGACCAGAAAAAGCCTTGAGCAACCTGGTTTACCCTTGATGGTAACCCTGCTTTGAGCAGAGAGTTTCCCTAGGCAATTTTCAGAGGTCACTTCCATTCTGAAGTGTTCCATGTTTGTCCTCATTTCACATTATGTCCTGAAGTAATTTCTGAGCACTCCTAAGTTCTTTCAAAATGTCATTTAATGCATTCAGCAATGGGATCTCATTTCCAAAGGTATCTGAAGTTAAGTTCAAATAAGCCGAAAGAGTTTTTAAAGCAATACTATGAAAATACCCCAAACAAAATCAAATGTGATGATCAGTCATCAGATCAGATCCTCTTTCAGGTAGTTCTCTGTGATACCTTACTATGTTTGGGTTTTTTTAGTATAAAGCCTAAATATGAAATGGAATTGACAAAGTAATTGTTGTCTGTTCAGGCTGCATGCAGGTATCATAATTAAAAGTAATTGCTTTTAAAAAAAGTCTATTCAAATTGTATTACAAGACAAGCAAATAGTACGAAAATACAGATGGCTTTTGGGAGTTTTAAAATCCTGAGCAAACGTGAAACAGTGCAGAATACCACAGATTGCATGATAAAACCCACCATCGCAAGACAACCAGACAACTGGTCCAAAATATCAGTCTTTTTATGGCTAAACTGTTATCCCTGATCACTTTTGTACACAAGAGATTTGCAACCTCCCACTTACACATCTAACAGAAACTTCTCACCAACAGCACAGACCCACACAGAAGGGTTTCATTGGGAAAATCTTCAACTAAGTACAAGGTAACATACAGCAGACTGTGAATTCTGGTTGCAAAGAGCAGTAAAGAAGAATTCATCAGGTGTATTGACTGTTAACTAACTTAAATACCCTTTATCTTGAATAAATGCACCACATGTATTCCCTCTTTAGGGAGTTGCTTCTAGTAACACCTCTATCTCCTAAAATACAGGCTATGAAAACCCTTTTAGAATACAATCCAGTCACCTCAGGGCAAAACCAAATTCAGTATGAAATCTCATATAACAGGAACATCGAGTATATATTAAAAAACCCCGACCAAAACCCAACCAGTCTTTCAATACTTTGTCAGGTTGTGTTATCAGTCTTCAATTGTAATTCTCACAAATGCAAAGATAACATCGAGCTACCAACAATAAGCTGAAGGAAACACTTGGCATGTCAAAAGAATAAGCTGCATGTTATACTAAGCGTACTGTAGACACAGTACAATGGAATGCTCCTGAAGGCTGATCTATATAGCTACACATTATTGTAACACTTATCTTACACACACAGATATAGCCCCTTAAGACACCTCTTTTTTAAAAATAAATATCTTCCAAGAGTAGGTGAGCTGAATTCTATACACATTTGTCAAAATCAAGTTAGAGATTTCCATAGTTGGCACTCCCTCAGCCTGTCATTTTCTTCATTTGCAGTCAAATGACATTGAGAAAGGGATTGGAATACTTTCATATGTTTGAAAGCATCAGAAATTATGATTTCTACCATAATCCTTCGAGTGCCAGCTTTAGTGAGGACAAGCAACAGTGAGTGCTACTGTCTTTTCTGAAGTACTTTTTGGTGTGTACATAGGAGGTAATGATTATTAAGCAGTAATCAGTAAAACCAGAACCACAAGCTGTATTGCACCATTTTTTCTGAAATTAGCTAATGCTGAAGAACCTCTAAAACAGAGATAGAAACAGTCATTATATGGTTTTCCCACTTACTGCTACCTCAGTGGTTGATAAAAACTGCTCCCCCACTAGCTGCCTGTGAAAGCAAAACTTCAGAAAGATTTAAGATGTACAAACCCAAATCATAAGAACACTATGCATGGAAGCTTGTCATTTAATGAAATGTCCCTAGACATAACTGTAACAATCTCTCAAGACACCAATTAAAACCCTTTTAAATAGCTTTTACAGAAAGCTCTGCAAAGCTTCTCCACACATGCACATATGTACGATCTGTATGCTAGTTGCATGAAAAAATCACATTACAAAAAAAAAAGAATTTATTTACCCATGCAGAAAGAATGCGGTTTTCTTGTGTGCTAAACTGCCTTAAAAGAATGAGCTTACAGACAGAGACTGCATTTACCTGAATTCTGAAAGGGTCTGGACAAACGGATGATTGGGTACAAAAGCCCAAAATCACCATAATAACAAAATCCCAGATCGTCGATTTCACATTACAACCATTATGGTAGGGATGACTAGAAACTGAAAAGAGAAATATCACCAGTTATCTTTATGTTAGGTAGCTTTTGCTTTTTTTTTTTTTTTTTTGTGGTGCGTTTATTTATTCATCTATTTATTTTAAATCAAGGAACTGTGTTGAAAGAGCTCTACGAGAGAATGAATTCTAAGCAAATAGACAGTTGGAATATTTCCTGCACAGTTCTGGAAATGGTACCATTTACTTACTTTGTCAAAAGAACTACATGATCTGAGGATGTCCTTGGAACAAAATAACATAATTTTGATTTTGCAATTTACCAGCTGTTCAGCTAATGCCAACTTGCACTGCACAGAAAATCCTACCTGGAAAATAAGAGTATTCTGTTCATTTCTGTACCTTTATTTCACCTCCATTTGCCTTAGGTATTCGATGTTCCAGTTTTCTATGGGTCTTCTATATGTGGTTATCATTAAAAATTGAATTCCACGTTTTAAAACCTCTCACAAAGTTTAATTGCTAGTGAAGCCCATTTGATTGCTTCACTGTCTTACCCTGAAGTGCTTACTCTCAATTTTCATTATCTGGAACATTTTGCAATTTGTATTTTTCCTGTTGAAAGGCAAGAAATACAGCTGTAGAAACATTCCAGTAAAACATATTAGACATCACAAATATTATGCGCCCAAGTGCATTTTGGAAAGGGTCATAGAAATAGGCTAGAGAAAGATAGGAGCCATCATGTTCAAAGCTTAAAATGTCTGCAGGGATTAGGGAGAAGTTTACCACTGCTGAGTTTGGACATACTCTGCTATCTGGTCTCAAGCTCTTGGCAAAGCAAGATGTAGCAGTGAACTAAATGGACCACATGTCAACCATAAACAATCCTACCAGGAAGTACTGTAAGCAAAGTTTCTGCTGACAGAAGCGTAGTTATTTGAATGGCAGGACTCACACCTAGTTCTGCTTTCAAGAAAAATTATTTCTGACTTTTTAATCTGGCCTTGAAATTAAGTAAAATGAGCATATTCAGACATAGACACAGAAGTAATGTAATGTAATATAATATAATAGAAAGAAGAACAAACTAGAAGTCCCCAAAACATCTTCTTCAGTTATAAATTTTATCTTTTAATGTATGTCTGGAGTGCTCGTATGAATAATGTAATTATAGTTCAGAACTAGCAGCATTTTCTTTAGTTACTGGAAGTAACCAAAGGAGACAGTGATAAAGAACAGCGTGAAAAAGAAATACTATGAATAGCATGTACTTCATGTTTTACGTAGTTTCAATATATTGAAGTTTTTATACCTATATCTAATAAACGGATGGAGCTATACCCTAAGAATATCCTTTGTTGGAGTGTTTTCATTAAAGAATCTGTTTTACTGCCTTTCTCACTCCTTCACTATTTTAGTGAAGTGAGTAGGAAAATCTTTATTTCTCATTTTTATTTTCATGACCTTTCAGTGCCATCAGCAAAACTATTGCTTAGAGGCTTTCTTCTCACCTTTATCCGACAAATTTACTCAAGACATCATTTCTGTTATAGCCACTGAGCTTAAATCTGCGCAAGTGTTTGTTCGCACTTCCTCTGCTCTGTAAAGTGATTATGTAACTATTTAACAGAATCAGTTTCAAAAGGTAGACTCGTTAGACTCATCCTTATCTTGAATACGTGTCTGCTGTCCTGAACATGTTCAGTTTAGAAAAATACAGAATAATCTAGATTATTCCCGTCCTTTGAGTAGGATAAAATTGAGTGATTTTCAATTACACTATGAAATAGAGGTTCTTTAACACCATTGTACTGAAGCCATTATGCACACAGAACAAAGAACTTCAGAAGAGCCTTTTCACTTTCACAAGACAATTTAAAATCTGCAATAACGTATGTTAAAGAGCTTGTGCCTAATAATGAAATAAACCAAATGCCATCCATATTCTTAAAAATTACCTGCCCTTCTTTAGGGAGAAGTTTCTAATAAGAATCATGTTAAAAAAAAAAAAATTCCTTACTGTATTATTTTAATTGTTCATTCCAATAAGATATGTTTATTATAAATCTGCTAACAACCTATTTTTTAATGCAACTGCTGAAAGTATATTTTTTGCATTATAGTCCAAGAAAGTTGTCATTATTATACACTGTTATTTTCTACTGAAGTGGAAACATTACATAACTTTTCAGATGACAGCAGTAAGGTTGCATTCAGTCAGGGATAACAAATCTAGATTAAATTCATATTTCTGTAAGCCTTCCATCAGTCATAGATGAGACAAATCCAAACTTTGATTCCTCCAACACCCCAAACATCCAAATCCATACTCACAGTAATTACTGAATGTTAAGGAAAAACAGCCTTGAATTTTGGATTTAGATCAACTCAGGGAAAAGGAATTCAGCAGTGTACTGAAAAGCAGCTGTGAAATCACTTTCCTTCCCACCCCACTTTATTTCAGTTTAAGTAAAATGAGTTGTGTATATATATATTACTTCCCATCATCAGTATTAAAGAACTGCCACCACTTCAGCATGTAGTCCCCTTTCCCATCATTCCGATCACACTTTAAAAAACAGAGTAAAACCTTATTTCTGCCAAGGACTGCAGCTTGGCAGAGAAAGGATGCTGCGAGTCCTGAGTGCCAATGAATTGTACAGAAAAATTTGCACTGTGCCCTTACCAATCACCATATTTTTGTGAAACTGCACAGTTAGGTTACTCTGTCTTTATTTAAGGAGACTAAAATAGTATTTTTTGAAAAAGCGCAACA
>NW_010265009.1:71539-73798 GCF_000690775.1 Eurypyga helias | reverse complement strand
TGCTGAACCAAATGGTGTTACTGGGTATTATTAGTTACAATCCTGTTAGTTATGTAACAATCCTTTATATATGCGGCATAAACTTCTTAATATCATTACAGTATCACACATTCTCAGAGTTAGTGCTCAGACTCCCTCCTTCATCAAATGCCTAAAACATATTTTGAACTATAAGAAATTGCCTTCTTATTACTTTCTAATGGTAGTTACTCTGCTCATCCTTGCAATTTTAAGCTTTAAGTTGTCTGAGGCACATCTTATACTGTAGCTTCCATCCTGCATAGCATTTGACATGAATTTCCTCTTTTATTTAGAGTGGAATGGGTAATTTTTTGTGACACTTGTTGGATTTTTCAGCTGCAATAGTGTACGAAGAGTATAGGGGAGCGGGGAGGAAGCAAGCATTGTCCCAGTTTGTTCCTTAATGTAATGTAGTATCACATGACTTACACACATCTTTCTTCCCATAGTTTATTAGAGTATCAGTCCCAAGATTCTGAATCACTTGTGCTTGCTATCTGATTTCTACCACTTTGGTCCTCACCTGTCTTCTGACAAGCAATTCACCTAAGTGAACTCTGGTACATGAATCTGGTGAGGTTTCGTTAAGTCATGAAAATTCCTTCAGTTTTACACTCCAATCTTCTTCAATTCAGTTTGCTCATGCTAATATCCCTTCTTGGTAATCGCCTAGGCCATTTGCCTGAGGCAAAAGCATCATTACAACTCAGACCTGGGAGATACCCCACATGAATCTTGTTTGAAAATTACTACCTTTTGACTTTAATTGGAAATGAAAGCTTCATCAAGCTTCTGCTGTAAACACTGGGTTTATCATGATCCAAGACAGATACTTCTTATCAATAAACTAGATAAAATTTCTATTGGCCCATTGGTAGTCCTATTGTATTAGTCAAAACCAGACAAGTCAAAATATGCTTGAAAGCTATTCTGGCTCTTACCTCAGATCCTTTTTATTGGTTTATGGTCCGACATTAACCTCAGCTCATGCATAACCAGCCTGATGCTTTTTCACTAGATTTAATTTGTAGCCCTAGTTTGGCTCTAGAATGCTTTGATGCCCTTTATGTTCAAGTCTTAAAACTTGCATGCTCTATTTTCATGGTGTAATTATTCTGAAAGCGTTCCTTGATAGCTTTATATGATGATTGTGTAAAAACCCTGTAAACTCTGCTTTAGAAACTTCTCTTCAGATTATTTCGGTCAGTATTTCTGTAGACTGTTCCTATCAGCACCAGGGATTGTATTGTCTCTCAGAAAGTATGAATTTTGCTTTCTGCTTCAATTTGTTTGTAATGCTCTAACTGTGCTGCAGCCACTCTCCCTCAAGCTGTAACTGCTATCAGGACCTCTCCTGATCTCAGTAGTGGGAAATTTTCTGGAAATCTCTCAGAAAAATCATGAGAGAAATGATGTGACTGGTTGCACTTTGGTCAATTATTTTAACCAGGTGCATAGAACAGCTGATTCATTTGTGTAGGGACATTTCCTTTTGTTCATTAACTGTTACTGACATTTTAAAAAAAACTTATTGAACAAAAAACATCAAAGCATTACAAAAAATATAAAAGAACTGCTCTTCTTAGGCAGTTTTTGTCTTGTCCTAATTAAACTGTCAATTCAATGAGATTTTTTTTCTGATTCGGCAATATTTATATTAGCTTGGCAAATTCATACTTTTTCTAGGAAATAATAATAAGAAAAAAAGTCACAAAGCTACCTACCATTCCCATTGGTGAAAAACACAGAGAAAATATTTCAAGACTGTCCTTCACATTTTCTTTCACTAATGTTCTGCTTATGATGTAATAACTAGCAAAAAGAAAGGTAGTTTGACCGTTTCCATTTTTTTAAAAGACAATAAAAAAAAAAAAAAGATTGCAGAAGTTTTCTTAATGAAAACCTCTTTTTCTCTTTCAATTCCACACAAAAAACTGAACAACTTTGTAAACAAGACAATGGCTGTCTTTCTTACTGCTGTGGGAGGCATACTCCAGTATCTCCATTCATGCACTTATAACAAAAAATGCCAACAAAAGTTGATTATGCGTTGTAACATTTCAAGGTGTAAGTGTAACACTTAAATTTAGTTCTAAAGTTCTATGCCTTGTAGACAACCCCAACAAGATCATGCAAATGCTGGTCTCAAGCCAGTACCATGCTGGTGACTAGCACCAGAATTAAGGTAAGACAGTGCTTCCTTCCAGCTGTTCTGAGAGGTGGTGTGGTTCTGCTTCC
>NW_010265009.1:33517-71516 GCF_000690775.1 Eurypyga helias | reverse complement strand
AGAACCACAGAATGGTTTGGGTTGGAAGGGACCTTAAAGATCATCCAGTTCCAACCCCCCTGCCGTGGGCAGGGACACCTTCCACTAGACCAGGTTGCTCCAAGCCTCATCCAGCCTGGCCTTGAAGACAGCCAGGGATGGGGCATCCACAGCTTCTGTGTCCCGGGGGGAGGTAGAGTGCCAAGTACCTGTCTTGCTCTAAAGAGCCGGTGTCTGTACATGCAGACACCTGAAAGTGTCTTGAAAGCGACAAATGGAATGTGAATACCTTGTCTGAACGTCAGTGTTTCTTTGGTAAAGTAAATTTAACTGTAGCGTGTTGGCTGTTTCCTACGTTGGCTGAAACTGGAGAGCTGGGGCAGGTGGAGTGTTGTGCTCAGCTGGGTCTAGTCTGGTGCTGCCCGAGGCGCCCCTTTGCCTTGGTGCTCAAAGGATGCTGTCGTGTTTGATGCAGAGAGCAGACACCTTTCAGGTCCTTGCTCTTTTCAAAAGTACTGAGACAAATGGGTTAAAAAATCCCTGTTTTGTTTGTATTCTGTGCAGTGAATTAAGCTAGAAAAAGGTACAAGACCTACAATTTTGCATTATTTTAATTGGGTTTTTATTTGTTTGTGTGGTGGGTTTTTTGGTTGTTTTTGAGGTTTTTCTGTTTGTTTTGTGTTTTGCGGTGTGGTGTTTTGTTGGTGGTTTTTTTTTGGTTTTTTTTTTTAGATTTTGGTTCCATCTGACTTTGTTTCGGATGTTTGGTCACCTCCAAAGTATTTTGTGCGCTATACCTTTCTGTACAGTAACTTTAGCATTTTCCACAAAGCAATACATGCTTTTGCTACCTTAAGATGAAACCTCTGAAAGTGTGGATTTTTGCCCAGGGTGTGAAGTAGTTTTAGGGTTTTAGGGTCATTAGCTTTTCCCCACCATAAATAATGTCAGACTTCCTTTCCCAAAAATTCAGCACAGCGAAGTGCGTAGCTGCCTTACTGAATTCTGTGCATGGCAAATTTTCAGGGGCAAGTGCTCACACAACGGTCAGTGTCAGTGCTAATCCTGAGCAAGTGCTCCCCCACTGCTATTTTTAAGACTAGGTTTACAATGAATTTCTGATGTTCTGTTAGATTGGAGTTGTGAGAGAAGGACACTTAATCCTGAACCCTAATGTGTCTCATTTTCTCAGAGGTTATAGATTTCAGTGTTGGGGGTTTTTTCCTGTTCTTTATGCATCAAAATAGCTTTTAAATAAAATCTTTGGACTAGAAATGTTTTCCTTGGTCTTGTGGTGTTGGGAGGTATTGACCCTACTTGCAGAAATACTATGTCTTTCATGATGCCAAGTATCAGTAATGCATGTTTTTCCTTCCGAGCTGTGAAAGTGTGAGAATTGCACTTGCTATTGCCACATCTCATTATTTAAAGTTGCAGTAAAGAACTGGCCAGTTTTTCAAATACTACTTGTGAAGCATTTTTGTGAGCCTTGTGAAATGGAGTGGTAGTTAAGTTACATTTCTTCCTCACTTAAGGTGGAAGTGAGCAAACACGTGTGTGTGCATACATGTACACACACAAAATTCAAAACCCAGTTTTAATAGCTGTGTTTATATTTTCACAAATACAATCTAGCTGCATAGATAGTAATAAGAAGAGGAGGTCAACTGCTTCTGAGTAGTTGCCATCCAGAAATTATCAAAAAGTTGACTGGGGAAGACAGCATGCTTGTGTTATGCCTTTAAAAAAATAAGTAGAAGTATGTCAAACACAGAAATACGTGACTAGGAACAGAATGTTAGAACTGCAGCAGTTATTGACTAGAATTTGCTGTTTTGGCTGTACTTTTTATTTTGAAGTAGAGTGCTACTGAATTTGAACTTTGAATTTCGATTGCTTGACTAACCAGCAGTAGCAAAACCAGATTAATGGCTTTTTTTGAATGGTAGCATATCATACTTACTACTAGACAGAGAAATTTGAAACTACGTGCAGAGTAAAAGACGATGAAGTGCTTTGAAGGTAATTTAAAGTCGGCCCGAATCCATGCTTGTATATCCAAAATAACACTTATTAATCTTCATGTAGAAACTTATATTCTTCTCAGCTCCTTTTTTCTTTTTTTTTCCTCTGGCAGTCACACTTGTTTGCACTTCCATTAGTGGAACATAAGCAACAATCACAGGCTGCCACATGGTGAGCTTTCCTAAGGATGTGCTTGTTTTCTGAGGATGTACCAGTACCTCAGGAATGACTTGCAAATTCTTTGTAATTCAAGAACGCTGATAAAAGCCAGCTTGCCATTGTAGAGATGGTGGGAGAGTAAACTAGACACTTTATAATACCAATTTAGTCACAGTAGCCATATACAGTTTTATAATTGGATTCTGAAAACATAAATCAACAGCTCATTTCTGTAAATGAAAAAGAAATTGTCTTTGCTCATGGTTTCTCGAAGTTAATGATAGCTTTTAGTAATAATAAGTAGTGCCCTGGACTAGGAAGGAAGATGATATGCTGATCATCAAGTTGCCTGCCATCAAGTTGATTCAGGCAAGTTCATAAACTTTGTTAAATCTGTCAAGAAATGCTTCCCTCCCCACCCCCCCCACTTTTCTGCCAGTCTCAGAAACAAATTTAAAGAGAACTTAGGAATTTGTGAATGCATGTCAGACTCCAAATAGGCTACATCTCTGAATCCATATAAAATTTCATCCTGGGTTGGTTTGAGTTGCTTCCGAAGTTAGTCTTGGTTCTCCAGCTTGTCTTTCTTTCTCTTTTAGTATTGGTTAAAACAGTACATTCATTTATGAACAATGTTTTTGTTAACTTCTACTTTTTTAAATGGGAAAACTTGCTTTTACAAGTGCAGATCTGCAGGTGCTGTAATGATCTGAAACTTTTCTTGGAACTGAGGGACAAAATTTGCACTGATCATGAAAAGTATAAAGAAGTTTGGAGAATATCAGTGCCTTGTGACATCAGCTCTTGTTGACAGCACCTTCCAAGGTTTTGTTTGCATTACTTTTTCCAGAAATAATTATGCCCTTAACTTATTGTGTCTTAAAGCTTGTGACATAAATTCGGTCTTTAGTGAAAAGTGTAGAGGGAAACTTCTAGTTTGGGGTCATCACAAGATACAACATGTACCAGAGATAACAGAACTCTTAATTTCTGAGGACAGAAGAAACATACCAACCCAGAATATGCTGAATGTAATAGTAATAATGATAAAATCCTTTTTGCTCCTCTGCTAGTGTGCTTATAGCCAAAGACTTATCACTTACACTGAATTTTGTTTTTCCCACTTAGTAAGGGTCACATCATACCACCCAGGATGTTAATAAAATATTTAGTGCTCCAATGACCTTTTTTTGCATTGGTGTCTTAAAACAAATTGGATTCCCAGTCCAGTAACTTGCATTAGTGTTCCTTCTGTTCATGGAGCAACCTGGTTTGAGAGGCTGTTTGTTTTTAATGAGTTTATATTTAAAAATGCAGTATAGTGAAAACAGTTGCAGGACGTATGCTGCACCCGTCAGATTTCTCATTTTGGTATGATGTACTTCTACATTTGAGCATAATTTAACACACACTGAAAGGTTTCTTTTACATGACCTGAAACCTTTGCATTTCCTTTCACGCTCCTTTTGGATAAAATGTATGTTAGTATTTTGCTACTGAGATTTGTCTGATGTATTGTCATACTCTGTGATGCAAGTACTGTGAAAATGCATGTGGTGTGCCCTTCATTTCCATAGCTCTAGAATGGCTATGAGCTCTCTTTCAGTGAATTTCCAACTATATCTTCTTAAGATAACAATAATTTACTTTGTTTTTATGTACCTCTTGTTTTGCATTCCAGGCACTCAATTAACATTCTGTTAAATTACGTTTTTCCAGCTTTGTTCTGGAGTAGCTTACTGGTGCCTAATCTACATCATTATTATTCTGGGCACCTAAGTGAAACACTTGACTACAAATAAAAGGAACCTAGAATCTTCACAGAGTCACAGAGTGGAAGGGGTTGGAAGGGACCTCTAGAGACCATCTAGTCCAACCCCGCTGCCAGAGCAGGATCCCCTAGAGCAGATCACACAGGAACAAGTCCAGGCGGCTTTGGAAAGTCTCCAGGGAAGGCGACACCCCCAACTCTCTGGGCAGCCTGTTCCATGCTCTGTCACCCTCACAGGGAAGAAGGGTTTCCTCATGGTCAGGTTGAACCTTCTGTTCTCCAGTTTATGGCCATTGCCCCTTCTGTCTATCTTCTTTACAGAATGCGTGTGATTAACTGCTTGAGAAAGTTTGCTGTGTTTTCTGGATGCCCTAGGCTAAGGCAATTTATTAGGTCTGAAACATGAATTTTAGAAATTAATCAATACACTACTCAGTGCTAAAAAAGCCCTTCTGTGCATCTTATAATAAATGGGGGAAGAGTTAGATTCTCAACTAAGCAATGCTTTTACATTCAAATTGTCTTTTTCCAAAGTATTGAACTGACTCATTTCCCATGTCAGATTGTTTCAAATGCTGAAGTCTGCTCTCTGCTTCTTGACCTCTTAAGACATCACAAAACCTCCCATCAGCCTGTTCTTGGTGTAAGTGCAGTTAACATGTTAATCATGCAAATTAGTTGTAAAATCAGCAAGTGCTGTAAACAAGTTCTACTTTCAGTTAGTATTTCTGTTCTGTTTGTATAGTATTCAAGAAACATCCTCTAATCAATTTTATTGACCGGTAAATTTGCAAGAAAATCTTCCCCAATACGTACCTCTGGTTTAAAAATGTCCAGTCATTTGTAAAAACTATTAATCTACTACATCTTCACTTCAGCAAGAAGCTGCGAAGCAGAAAGGGTGTACCTTGGTGACAATAAAATGAGCAACACAAGTACAGCATCTTTATAGGCAACAAGTTGGAACAAAGTCTAACATTTAACAGCGTGTCAGTACTGAAAGTGTGATGTACTGTGTCAAATGTCAGTTCAAATTAAGTATCTTCCCACGGAGGATTACCTTTCAGCTACACTTACTAGCAATCATTTAGCTATGCAGTATTTCATGATGTGAGTAACAGGCTCAAAGTAACTGAATAAGTAAGGAATAATCCTGTCTAGCACAGTTAACTATTACACAGTCAGTAGGTTGCTGGACTCTGTTGGGTTTTCTCTCTTTGTCATACCAAGTCGTTCACATAAAGTGTGACAAACTGCTAGTACCCCCATACCTAAGATGTTAATGAAATTAACTCCAACTGTAAGTTTAGGAAAGATTACATGTATTGTATTCTTAATATAAACCACTATGCTTGATTTCCCATGGCTCACTGCCAAGTTCCAAGCTGCTTAAACATTTGTATACAGGTATTTACAAAACTCAAATTTTTCACATGTAACAATGGCAAAACGATTTCTTAAGGAGCTTTTCTGACGGCTGGTCATCAGTACTCAGACTGTATGTAGTGAAAGCATTCAGCGGGCTTACTATAATAAAGTCCCATTCTACTGTGTAATTTTTCATTCATACTAGGATTTTGAAATTAAATGTTTTCATGTAAATTATCTTCTTGGTTTTGTATAAAACCTTTCCTTTCCAAGTGTGTTTCATTTCAAAATGATGTAATGACATTAGGAATGTCCTGTCTATATAGTGATACTACTGAGCATACTCATTGCCTTCTCATCTGCAGTGGAAGCTGCCATGTCCTGTATAACTTTATTTTCTTGCAAATAGACTGAACAATGCCTGAGAGTACAGATGTGATGCATGGCATATGACAGCAGTGTTTAAAGTGCTCTGCCTTTTTACAGAAAAACAACAAGGACCCCTTCCCCCACTTAGACTTGTTTTCCTTCGGTTATTCAAGACTATTTTTAATTAACACAGTTAAAAGTATGGGGCTTTAATTACTTAGGATCATTGAGACTGTGGGATTTTACTGCAAAGTAAATGTGACTGTGGAATGAAGATCCCCTCTGTAGGACCCATATGTTGTGATGATAATATTTTTGCCTTAGGTTTCAAGGAATGCTACATCTTTCTTCAAAAGTGACTTTACAGCAAGAATCCTAATAATTTAACCTTTTTATCATTATAAATACAGATTCTTTGTCTTTAGAGCTATATTTTAAAGGCAGAGAATTTTTGCATATTAACTCCAAAAAATCTTAATCTTAGTTCTGTTGTTTCCTTTTGATTGTCACATTTGAGGTATGAAATCAGATTTCCTAGTTATTTTTAAAATTAGTGTCAGTGTCTAAAAATATATATATTACATAGCGTATGAGGAATGGAAACATAAACATTAATTAATGTCATAAAATCTGTCTGTATTCCATCTTCTTTTCCCTAGAACAGAAAAGTCCCAGCTAAGACTGAATTTAATGAGCCCAGTTAAATGCTGATTATTCTTTTCTTGGTACCCGAGGCATCAACAGCACACTACTCTGACTCTCTAAGCACCATTAAGTCAAGTCCCTATTGCTACTATAGAATGTTACTAGTGCACATAATTATATCTGCTCTGTGTTTATCAGCAGGGTTCACTCTCAAAATGGCTATGTTCAAAAGTGATGTTTCCTGTGGGCTACCTTGTGAAGATACAGTACTGCGTCAGTAAAGCTCCTCTCCATCTGCTAGAGGGTGCTTTTAACTACGTATCTTGTTTCACTCTGGAGACATACTGTATTTTAATTCACATGCCATTTAGAAATGTAACATTCCAAGCAGCAAGAAATAAACCACTGACATTGGGCTGAGCAGAAGTGTAACAAAGAGGACGATGTAATATGGTAGTATGTAAATATTCACAAAGGAAAAAATAGATTTCAATTGCTGAATTTGACTGGCAGCTTCTTTTCTGACCGAGATCATAATTATTTCTTTCCTGTGAGAAGCTGTGAATGTTTTGCTCACAAAATTAACAGCTAATATATGTACTCAGTCTTTTTTGAGACTGTCCTGATTTACAAATCTCATTGACCTTTGGCATTTCCTCTATTTCTACTAAGCTCTAAGAATCTGGATCACACTTTTCTGTAGTTGATGTTTATTTCATTCTAGTAGGTTTGAGGTGTGTTACGTGTGTGTCATAGCACACTGCCCCCTATAGAGTCAAGACAGTGAAAGCAGTAATGATCTCTGAAAGTGATCTGAAACGTTCAAGATTTTTTACTCAAAATTAACTCTTTCAGCGTAATTTACTGCTATATCTGTTACTGTTTTCTCAAAATCAGAGTAGGTATGGTGCCAGGCAAGACTGACATAACTTATTTTGGCCACAGGCTAAGAGAGGTGCAGAGTATGACAGCTCTTCAGAGCACGAGAGCTAGTTTATGTGACATCTGCTGAGAACCAAGATAATAGCTAGCCTCTTGCTGGGTAACAGGCACATCATAATGTAATAATTATGGCTAATTATTTTGGTGGAATTACCTAATAAGGTAACAAGACTTAAACAGCAGTTTGAAGTTAATAATGCATTTCACTATGTACACAGCTTTAAGTGGAACAGTTTCTTCCAGATTTAATCATGGCCCAAATCTTGGGTAGTACCTGTGGTCTGTTAAGAAGTTAACATGGGCAACTGTCATTAGTTAATTTTCAAGTGGGGTTGAAAAGTACATTTATACTAAATATTCTAAGTATATAATTTATCTCTGTTGGCTACCTGTGAAAGAAATGGTCAAGTTTCGTAGCAGAATTTGCTGTCCCTTGCAGATTTTCCATTTGATAATCATTAGTCAAGAAGAAGTTAATGAAGAGTGCTTGAAGATAACTATGTAGAAATAATATCCCCACTTCCAGCTTTGAGAACTCTAAGATAAAAAACTCCAACCCAACCTGCACATCAGCAAGTTTCGTAGCAGAATTTGCTGTCCCTTGCAGATTTTCCATTTGATAATCATTAGTCAAGAAGAAGTTAATGAAGAGTGCTTGAAGATAACTATGTAGAAATAATATCCCCACTTCCAGCTTTGAGAACTCTGATAGAAAACTCCAACCCAACCTACACATCAGCGCACCAGTCTAGGAGTGGTTGTGTTGTGGTTTTGTTTGAGAACTCTAAGATAAAAAACTCCAACCCAACCTGCACATCAGCGCAACCAGGAGTGGGTTTTTTTTTTTTTTTATTTTATTTTTTTTTATTTTGATCTTCTTTACATTTTTTTTTCCCCCCAAAAAAATTGTTTTTTGCAACACTATCCTATTGTGAAGTACAAACCACATGCCTGTTGAGGCTCACAGAGACTTTCCCTGAAGACCACTGATCTTTCAACTTGTTTTCAGTTAAGTAGGTTGAACAGTTGAAATTGCCACTATTGTAAGTTTGCAGGCAGAGTCTAGAGTCACTTCAAGATGTGTTAAGGTCAGAATCAGGTATAGAACCCAGGAGGTGTAACATGCAAATCCGTGTTTAAATCCTAGAGTTCATTCCTTTTATCAACAGCTATAATATCAGTTGATAAGCAGTGCATATAATTGGTCTTATGAATTGGTTATACCAGTTGACCTAGCTCTCGTCTTACTCTCTGTAAAGGTAACTGGAATCTTCTGTCATGATACAGGGAATACCGCTGATCTGTGCTGCTCAACACCTATTCCTGGCTTTCAGTGCATTAAACTTGCTTGCCTGCAGTGATTTAATAAGCAGAAATAAATGCTATGATATGTGAGTAGGTTGCAAAGCTAACTCGAGGTAAAAGTGATTTGGACTGGAAGACCAGAACTGTTTTTCATTGAAACTAGATTATATAAATAACACCAAAACTGTAACAGCTCATAGGAGTGAGGAATCATCTCCCTCAGAGGGCATTTTCCAACGCAGTGGCTCTGATGAAGAATTGACCAGTGCAAGGGAAGTGCTAGCTCTTAACAGGTCTTTCTTGGTACGATTTTATTCTTTTGAAATAAGAAGCAGTAAGACCAAAGGCAGACTCTGTATGCTGCTGATTGGGCTGTGCAGGGTCTCTGGGAAGAATAGAGAGCTGTGTGTGGTAGTGGTGGGGTTTTTGTCTTGTTTAAATGAAGGGCCCTTTGGTCAAATACTGAATGAAAAAAAAGTATAATGAAACAGGAATACTGTCTCTACTTCCTCCACTAATAGTACAAGTAGACATGAAGAGCCACATGCACTTTAATTAAACACCTGTTGGACCAACATGTTAAAAGTTTTGTTCCAACCTTGACATGGCCTTCTATGAAAGGACAGAATTTTAGTCCAAAAGCTGCATATGTGTTTATGTGTGTATGTATGTGTATAGAACTTGTATCAGACTGCAGAGTAGTGTTTGCACCATAAACTAGCTAAACATGTAGGCTCACAGCTTTGGATTTCAGGCTATGGCAAGTGACGTTGCCAGCATAAGCCACTCTAATTGAAATTAGTTCAATACAAAGTGAACTAATTTCATTCTTGTGGCTGCTGTTGCTAAAGCTCCAGAATACTTCTGCATGTTTGTCATGGTTTATGTGCTGTAGAGATGTCCTTGACCAAAAGTAGGTCAGAAGACAGGTCTTCTGAGTTTCATAACCTCCATGAGCTTCAGCTACATGATGTGGCTCAGGCACCAGCCTAGAGAGCATTTAATCATCAAATTTTTTTCTTTTACTGCAGAGATGGGGCCAGTGGGAGGGACCAAACCAACAACAACACCACAAAAAACCCCACCCACCCAACCACCCACCCAGAAAATCACACACACACACAAAACCCCAAACTACAAGAAGTTATATGGTATTATTTGCCAAATAAAGTTTACTCTGACATAATTTATATTGGAGTTTACAAGTGAGTTCTAGTTTGTCATCTCAGAATTGTACATTTTTCTCCGTAGCAGTTCAGCTCAAGGAAGCTTATTCTTCTTTTTAATGTCTGAGTGACATAATGGGAGAGCAATGGGTTTGCATTTATGTAGTACTTCATGTGCAGCAGTGTATGTGTATTTTTCTAAGGATGTATTCTAGTGTGCTGTATAGGATGATGTAGTTCTAAATCATGATCAGGAATTTTCCAAGTAAATTTGGCCTTAATTTAATTTTTAAATAAAGATGCTGTTTGGATACGAACAAACTCTACCTGTCTTTGACTTGTATCCAGACATAGAAACAAATATTGAGGGCAAACTTAGTCAGTAAGCTGGCAGAAGCATACTTCATTATATTTTACCTACAAGCCTATTCACAGCACTGCAGATTTTAATGAGTTCCAGCTTTTCCTGACTTTCAGTCAAGGCTTATTTAATGAAATAAAAATAAAAAGGTTAAGAATAATGGGTTATTAAAAGCTAGCATAACACCTGTTTAGAGTGTAAGCAAGGTGAGCACTGTTCCAGTGGCAGGATATTTACAAAAGAAAAGTCATCCTTATCTGCAGCTTCCATGGTGTGGAGAACATTAATATGAACCACAAAGTTTACAGGAAGCTGGTTGAGGTGTGTTTTTTTCTTTTGTTTTAAGGTTTTTGATAAGCTTAGTAAAATAATTTAAGTGCTGAGAGGGAAGGAATACTGTTGACTGTCAATTATACAGGGTTCCACAATTGCTACCTACATTTTGAGACACTGTCTCTTTCGCTTTGCTTAATAGAAGAGATGATAGATATCAGAGTATTCCTTTGCCATTTCCTGTCCCCAGCTAAGGTAAAACAATATGGAGTAAAAAACTGATAAAATGCCTGAAGATTATTCAGAATATGCAAGTAGAATTGAAATGGATTCCACTGTGCGATTCCTGTTTGAGTCACCTATTAAAACTGTTGATACTGCTGAGAATGAACTCTCCAAGTTTTACCATAGAAATTAATCAAAATGAGCAAAGAATGGAGGGGCAGTTGTTTCTCCTCAAGACTCCTTTGAAGAAGAATCATCTTACATCTATCAGACAATTTTTGTTGTTATTGGGAATATTTTGTAAGTGAAACTAAAAGAAGTGTCAGCTATATCACTGCGTGCATTTTAGATTTGGCATATTTGGGAAGTAAAATTAAGGAGACTTCCTACCTAGCACCAGTTTTAACTAGACTTCTATTACTACATGGTCTCAGGCTCTAAACTGAAAACAATATAAATCAATTGTGATTAGGAAGAGAAATTGATGGTACGGAGATTGGTTTCCCTAGCTGACTTATTTTGTAATGTTATCTTTGATCTCAACAGCTGGCTTGAGTAAGCTGCCTAAGGGAACAAGCATATCCCAAACCAGAAGGCTTTGCAACAAATGTCATGCTGTTACACTTAGAGAACTGAATATTGCAGACTGTACTGCCCTGTTTCTCAATAAGGACTTACTAAGGAAGGCTCACTGCTTCAGCATCCGTTTCAGTGTTACCACAGACTTCTTACACATGTCGACAAATACAAATACCCAGCCCCTCTCTCTCTGTTTAACTGAAAACAGAGGAAAACCCAGAAAGTATTTACTTGTTGTTTTCATGTGACAGGAGCCCTTCCTTCCATGATTTTAAATTCTAGATGACTTTTCTGTATCTGCAGTAATGAGCATCTCCACAGTTAGCGTGCTGAATTACTGAGACTAAGAGGTACAGCTGTCTTCCATCTAGGGCTGTAGCACCTGCTTTCTCAAAACAAGTGAGAACTGCCCCTAATTGAATAGAGCTTTTTTATTTTGGAGAGGAAAAAAACTTCTATGAAGAGTTTAATCTGCTATACATAAAATTGCATAACCATTTCTTTCGCACTCATTTTTTTTTAACATTTTAAAAATAATATTGTAAAGATTCTATGATTTAAATTTGCTATATGCAGAATTTTATTGCTCTGGGAAGAAAGACTTTAATTTCCACAGATTCTATTTATTTGGTTTATTGGTACTTACCTGCATTATAAATCAATTAAACTTGTCAAATAGTGCTAAACCATCAACTTTTCTTACTCAATTATTTAGTCTGCTGTAATGTTGCAGCTGCTGCAATGCTGACCTGTAAATGTCTAAATTGAATACATAAGTGTAGAAACAGACTTAAATAAGCAAACTATTGATTTGATTTATAAACAGTTTTTATATGCTTAGTTGTTTGGAGTAGTTACATGTGTGCATGGACATACCCTCTCCTCAAGGGAAGTGTTACAATTTTGAGGAAATAAAACTGTTACCTGAGCACAGGTTTTTAAATTCATAACATATATTCCTTCAGTTCGTTCTTTTAGCTTGATCTCAGTTTGGGTGCTAAATTGCTTTGGAAATGACAGGAGGTTCCCCTTGGAATTTGGTGGGGTTTGTCTATTTTGCAGTCACCTTAGCAGCATGTAGGACTGATCTTTGTAGCGGACTCCAAATTGGCAAAAATGGTTGTGTTTGTAATGCTGTAGTCTTGAAACTTATAGACTGTTATGGAAGCAGTAACATGTCTAAAATGATACCTTTGGAATCTTAGAACATTCCCTCTTTGAATGTTTTTTTCAAGGTAAAGTTCATATAAGCATTTAGCCATAAGTAAAATGTTTTCAAGAAATACAGTGAAAAGGTCAGTAACAAATTGAGGAATGGTGATGCTCTCCATAGGATTAACAAGTGATGTTGCTTTAAGGTTCTGTAAGTCTGCAGGAGATGCCTGGAACATAATTACTGGAGAGCAGCAGGCCTTTTAACTTCAAGCTGGTCTGCACCATTCCTTCTGCAGGAAGCTGAGGTGATGGCTCCTCTTACTTGGAGAGGAGCTTCTGTGCCTGAAACTTGAAGGTAGAATTCCTATTTTTAATTTATTTTCTAGAATTCAGTGAATTTCAGTTCTGACTGAAGGATTTTAAGGACTCTGTAGATAACCATCAAAGTATTTAATCGTGCCTTGGTTTTGCTGCATGGCGCTTAGCGTACAGCTGCTTTGGAAAAGGCAATGCTGTTAAACAACCAAGTCCTTCAAAGTCCTTGAGAGCTTCAGTGAAATGTATTCTCCATCTCTTAAAATGCAGCTCCTAAAATGTAGTTCTTAAGAGCTGTACAGGGTCAGCACTCCCTATCCCAAAGTAATCCTACATACTATTGGGTGATGAAGTCTGGAGAAGATTAGTTGCAGGATGTTTTCAAGTTAACTTGACTCTGAATATCCTGAAATGAAGAACATGTGCTCTGGTGCACAAGTAATATGTCTTCCCCTTGCAAATTTAGTGTCTGTTGGCTTTATGACACCAAAGGGAAAAAACCTCCCCTGTTGTAATACAACGTGTTTTTATCATTCATATTAGAATGTAAACCTGAAGGTGGTAGAACAGAGGTTGGCTGTTGCCCTTGGAACTTCTAAGAACTGCTGGTACATTCTTCTATGAAAATGCATATTGGGAACAGACTGGATCTTGAGCTTGGACTGTGCAGGTGAAAGGATTAAATGTATGTTGTTTCTGATTGGTCTTAGCAAGTTGTATTTGTAAACTGGGTGCTACAGAAATGTCCATCATACTTGCATATAACAAATGGCTCATTTTAGATAGAAGGCTGAATACTGCAGGATGGTAGGGAACTGGCTAGAGAAGTCAGTTGCTAGCTTTGCCAGACAGACATCCTTTATGTTCAAAAACTATGTGCTGCAGTGTGTGGCTAAGGTATATTTTGTTAGAAGAAAAAGGATAAATAAAGTTTACTCTGCTGAAAACCAACTTTCATTATGCCATGTAAATAAGTAACTCACAACAAGAGCTGGGGAAAATTCAGTGAGGATTTGAAGTTGGAATTTGATTCAGAGGCTTATAATAGCTGATAGTTTATTTCTTAACTCTGTTCTTGGGAGACTGGAGGTTTTTCTCTCTCAGAAAAAAGGATACTTCCTTTTTTTTTTTTTCCCCTTGCAAATAAATATCAAATATTCTCATTAATTTTAATGACTTTTGCAGAAGCTGAAGTTTCATGAATGATTTCTTTTTGCCTTCAGAACTGGAAAGTTCCAAGGGAGTGAAGTTTTGAAGTAATTGGAAGAGATTGAGTTAAATTTTTTTTTTTTGGTGGTATTACAGTAATTTTAAAAGTCTGCTTTCTTTTATCACTGCTTTTTATTTTACAGATGATTTTGATGTTGCAGGAAGTATATCTTGTGTTGCAGAAGTGTGTGTGTTTCCTTTCTTTTCATCCAATCTAGCATCGCTAATGCATCATTTGAGGATCAGTTCCCTTAGTACATACTTTTGGAGGTGATAGTATACATACATATCTATCTATATGAAAATACACATTGGTCTTGATACTCATCTAGTACCCAAAAATCTTCCTAATGAATGCTGACTCATTCCTGGTATCCAAACTACTGATTTTAAGCACAATTCACAAACGTTCCTCCAGCTCTCTTCTTTCTGATACAACACTACAAAAACTTGGAGAAACAGACAACTCCAAGTGCTCTTTTTCCTAATTGTGTTTTGCATTTAACTGTTTTGATGATTTAGAGCATCATGAAGGAATGAATTAAAGCCCTGTCTGAAGTTACTCTTATTCATAAGTTACTCTTACATGGTATAAATCTCCCAACCTTATTAGCAAAAGGGGCTTTGGCCAGAAGTTCTACCTCTCAAAAAATTACACTTAACGCTGATGTGGTTAGTATTATTAACTCTTGAAAAAAGGCACATCTATTTTAATATAATCTGTTAATTTTAAAGGCTAAAATGTGGTATGTGGAAGAAAATGGGACCTCACCTCTGGTAGAGGTAAAATAAGGAGCAAATAAGTGCCACTTTTAGGTTGGTTTGCATCTCCTAAGATTTTACTTTTAGAATTCTTTGGCCTGATTAAAGGACTGTGAACTTCATATTGAAGACCAGTGTTCTTTTTCTGTTTCAGAAGTAGGTGGCTGATCTTAGGTAGATGGTTTATTGGTAATTTCCTCAAGTTTTTTCCATAATTTTCATTGTATTGTTTCAGACAAGGATTCTCTTGTACAGTTAATAAATATTAATTTTATATTTCTTTGCTCAAGGCTTGGTTGTTCCTGTTTTTGTTTTCTCATCCCAACAGACAGTCTTGAAGGTAGTTTGGCAGCTCTTACTAAAAGCAACAACTGCTCTTGTCTACTTTAGAGTGACCTTTGATGGAAAACATAATCAAATAAAATCAAAGCACTGAAAATGTTGGGACGGATTGAAACTTAGCAGATGTTGCTTCTGGCTCTTAATGTAGTATTGTAGTTGCTGCAACTGTGTGAAGAGAAGTTAAGAGGCCTTTTCAGTGTGTGGGATCAGTAATATCTATGGCTTTACATGGAATGGATTTTTTGGGGGAGATAATTGTTTTAAAGGTGACAGCGAAGCTCAATCCTTTATCATTGGTGAGCAGGCTGAAGTGCTTGAGGGCTTGAATGGTGTACTTTGGAGAAATGCAAGATTTCTGAGAATTTCTGTGCTAAGAGTGTGCTGTAGATGGAATAGTGTATTTTGCATTTTTGACCTTTTGCCCTTCAAACTGGCAATTAGTGTTTCCAGATTTTGTTAGTGTATTCAATTAATAGTTGATTATATCATACTCTATAAATAATGACATGATAAAATTGCTGGATTTTTAAGAGAAAACATTACCAGGTGAATTTCAAGGTTAGTACTTTTATCTGGGTAAACATTCTACTATGGCTAGTAAGTTTTAAGTGTGCTGTGGTTTCATGGGTCCTGGTACAAATTCAAGGGGAAATTCAATTTATAGCTGCTCAGCAGTGGTTATTTGTGACCAAGGAATCATCTGGCATGGAGGGCAAGAAATCCTAATTGCAGAAGGGATTTAATTGGCTGGAAGCAGGAACATCTGAGGTGGAGTTACTCCTTGTAAGTGAGTGAAGCTTCCTGTGGTGATGAGGTACTAAACACCCATGGCATTGTCTGTGGCGTCCACAGGTAGCCATCCTGGAATTCCAGGGCTCAGGGGCCACCTTTGTGCAGCAGAGATGGGCTGGGGGATGGACTCAATGCCAGGCTGAGGTGCCCCATGCTGATGCTCACAGGAGTGTTGCTGGTGGAAGTGTATATAAAGAACCTGCTTGTGACACAGCTCTGCAGACTCCTTGTAGAACCTCCTGTGGCTGTAGGACTCTGTCCAATGCGTTGCCTGGTTCTATTTGTTTTTTATATATTAAATGTTCAAGCACAAACACGTTTAATTTGCCTCAAGGGGTACACTAAAAATTCCCCAACAAAATAAATATCTGGAAACTGCTGATTTGCTTGGTCTTTTGGTCAGGGTATACCCCTAAGAGTTCTTAGCATAGCACAGATCTGGGGCTCTAGTTTGGATGAATTCATCTGGCTCTAGCACTGTACTTTTCAATCTGTCTCTAAGAATCACGTTTCTATTACATCAGTGAGGAAAGATTGAGAAATAACCTGTTGTTTTGTCATACGTAGTGTTCCAGCTGAAAAGGGGGTATGGGCACGTAGTTTACTTTAGGTATAATGGGTTTTGCTATGCTGTCTGTACTTTAAAAGAAGGTTATTTAGATATCAGGAAGAAATTCTTCACAGAGAGGGTGGTGAGGCATAGAATCATAGAATCACTAGGTTGGAAAAGACACTGGGACAGGTTGCCCAGAGAAGCTGTGGATGCCCCATCCCTGGCTGTCTTCAAGGCCAGGCTGAACGAGGCTTGGAGCAACCTGGTCTAGTGCAAGGTGTCCCTGCCCATGGCAGGAGGGTTGGAACTAGATGATCTTTAAGGTCCCTTCCAACCCTAACCATTCCTTGATTCTATGATTGTTGTAACACTTCGTATTTACCAAGTGTTTAATGGTGTCTGATAATAAAGAATTTACAATTAAGGGACCTCTGAAGAGTGTGTAGCCCAACCTCAGCCAGACTAGGATCAACTAGAGCAGATTGTCCAGGACCATGTCTGGTGCTTTGAGTATCCAGAGATGGAAACCCCACATCTGTGGGCTATTCCAGTGTTCAAGGATGCTTTTAATAAAAGATGATTTCCCATGTTCAGATGGAATTTCATGATTTTGGGTTTGTAGCCATTACCTTTTTTCCTGTTATATATGTCCTTTTCAAATGTTCAAAAAAAAAAAAAAAAGGCTGTTAAAGAATTTTCTGTTCTTTTTGCCAGCTGGAAAATTGGATCCAGTTTTATGATGTCTCCCCTAATGTGTAATGTGTTCTCTAGCAAACTGGCATTTTCACATCTATACAACACATATTAAGACACTTAAGTCATTAAACTCTGAGAAAGTCTTTTGAAAGTGTGTAAAATATGGGCAAGATTCCTAGTAGTAGCATTTCTATTTGTTCTGTATGTTGCCAGATCCAGTTAAATTCAATCTATCAAATGCCAAAAACTCCCTTCAAACTCCAAAACTAACCAAACAACCCCTGCATAAACACCCAACCAAAATAAATGTAACATTGTTTACTACTCTACTTTGTAAATACATTTTCTGGAATTTTATCTTTTTCTTGACTGTATTTCTACTTCTGCATGGTGTAATTTCATTTTTATCTGAGTGCTTTACAAATTTTATTTTTTTTTTATCACCAAGAATAAAGAGGGTTTGTTTTGCCTTAGAATCTGTGGGAAAGATAAGGGAAATCAAAACGCCTTTGGTGTACTTACAGGAGAAGGAATTGGTAAGAGAAGGAACTGATACTTCCCAGTTATTGTCATGTCAAGACTTTGCGGATGCTGATTTTCTAGCAGAAGGAATGCTTTATATTCAGACACATACTGTTTAGTATCCAATTTCTAATGGGATATGTTTGGTAGCACTATTCTTTGTCTGCTTCAGGACTTTTTTATTTTAATTTATGTTCCTGCCAGTTTTCTGCTTCCTGCTTAGGGTGCAGTAATGCAAGGAGAAGCATGTAGCCTGCTTGGCATTCAGGCAGTGAGATTGTTGTGGCTGGGTTGGAAGCCACAAAACACAATGATAAACTGCTTACTCAGCAGGTGATCTTGGGGGCAAAAGAGCAAGTTTGTGTTTGGCTTTGTTTAATGTCCAGGGAACCAGGCTTGGGGCTGGTTAAGTAGGGATTTGGCACTTAATGCAACAGATGGAGGGGAAGAGGCAGATGCAGGACCCAGAAGCATTGCTTGATACTGTGCAAGATTGCTAATCTGTGCAGCCCGGGTGGTGATGCACTGCAGGACACCAGCCTCTTCAGTCAATTGTCTTGACCTGCACAGGCATGTCAGAGGTCTTGAAACGAATGGGACTTCTGATGGGCGGTGCTGGTGTCTGGGTGTCGGTTTGCGAGGGGTGCCAGCTGATTTACTCTGAGGCTGGGATTGGAAGCAGTGGTGGCCTCACCTGCGGGAGGGATGCTATGTTCTAGGTACTGAGCTGCCAAGTGCTGGAGCTGTAGGAGGACAAAGTGCACAAGTATCAGAGGAAACAGCAGATAACTGGTTCTAACTGGGAATAAGAGAGACCTGGTGAGAGGAATTGCATGCAGTGGATTGATACAAGGTCTTTAGGAAGATAAGGGAGAAGGGCACTGCAGTTGCTACAATGCAGCAGCTCAAGTGCATGGAGCTTTGCTATGGAATAGGTGATGTCAGCTCATGGGTCATAGAGGAGAGGCCAGCAAAGAGGTGCAGCGCACACCTACAGGCTGTCTCTTCAAGGAAGGGAAGGAAGCCCTTTTTTTGGTGGTCATTGCTGTCAGCTGGAAGAAGCTTCATTATCATTGGCTCTGTTTTTATGGGTGTTTTAATTACTGGTCTCTTCTGGAAGGGCAGTGTGGTGGAGCACAGGCAATCCAGAAGCTTTCTTGAGTGTACTGAGGTTATGTTTTGTTCTCATAGGGGTTGAACAACCTGCCTAGTGGAGGTGCTCCATGGCAAGGGATGTTCTTATTACATGTAAGGAACACAGAAATCTTCACAATGAGGGTTAGTTAAACATTAGGGCAGAGGCTGGGAAAGGTTGATAAACTTCCATCCTTGGAAACAAAAAAGATTTGCCTCAGTCTCTCAGCAGCCTAAGGCAACTTCTAAATTGTCCCTACTTTGAGCTTGGGATTGGACTAGGTGAACAAAATATGGTCCTTCCAACCCAAATTGCTTTGTGATTTTAGTTGTATTTGCCCATCTGGGAAGTTTGTGTGATGTAGTTACTACAGCAGGAAACTGAAAGAAGTTACCTGGTTTAGTTTCCACTTCTGGGATGATCTCAACAAAAAAATATGGACTATGTATTGAGTTATATATGGTGTTTCCCTTTCAGGGTTACATGCATTATCTTTTGTGTATGTTGGAAGATGGGTGACTGATTACTGTAGGGAAGTCCTGTAAACTCTGTTTCTCAAGACTACCACCAATAAAATAAATACTTGTGACTAATATTCCTGCCTTTATGGAAGTGTTGCTATGCTTAATTAAATATTTAAGGCTGAAACATTAAACAGCTGTATTTGTTTTATGGTTAGTATAATCTCAACAATTGCCATTGCACTTGAGCTTGTTTATGGATACATGCATTTCTGTATTTATGATACAAAAGAACTGTGGGGAAAAAAAAACCCAAACACCACCCAACAAAACCTCAATTCAAGAGCTTGTCTGTGGCCCAGTCTTAGTCATATTAGCTCAGACATTGATACTTACAATCAGCTACAGGGTTTTTGCTGTTATTCAAGTACCTTAATGTTGCCAGTGTATGGAAATAGCCTTAGCTGTATGTTGTGTGAGAGAGCTGGAGCTACGTCTCACTCAAGAGCTTGGGTAATGGTTTCCAAAATATCTGAGACGTGCTACTCGGCAGTTTAAAAAAAAAAAAAAAAGCACCTTATATATGTCTTTGCTTTGCCCTTTGGTTAGTCTGATCTGCAAAAGGCTGATGAGCTTTCCTCTTTTGGTCCTCTCGCCTTGCAGCTGGCCTTGCTGCTAGCATACTGTCTAATAAATTAAGGTATGTGCTGGGGAAAGTTAAGCTTCAGAACTCATTGCTTGAGGTCTGAGCTGTTTATTTAAAGATATGGTCAGACTTTCTGAAGGAATTAATTTCCCTATAAATTTTCTGATTTGGTAAAGCCCGAAGAAGCAGTAAGAGTTGATCTGAACTGTGAAGTATCATAAAATGCCTCACCTTGAACAGCTTGCTGATCCACTGTAATCATGGCAGAGCTAGGATTCATTTCAGCTCAGACCTGGTTGAATCGATTCATAGTCACTGGTTATGAACTTCAGCTGTCTTGAAATAATGGAGTTTTGTAGTGAGAATATTCAATGGCTCATCTGAAGCACACCTTACCTATGCTGTAAGGCTTACTTTTGTAAGAAGTGAAAACAGGTTCTGCGGCAAATCTGCAGAATTTCTGAGTTTCAAGTTAGAGTTGCAAGGTCTCAGCTGCAAAATGAGGCTTTGCTTAAAAAAACCCTGCAAATCATAATACCTGTGTTTTCAGTGCATGCTCAATTACGTGTATGACAGCTTATATTTTGAAGTGTTTACAATTTACAGATTTGATGAGAGGGGAACAGGGTTTTTTGAGCATTATAAATCAATAGGAAGCTCTTGAATTTCTTCATTGATACAATGACCTTTAGTACTCCTTACCTTCGCTAGCTCTGTTACCCTCTGAAGGTGTGACTGCCTCTTACAGAGCAGGAAAACACACCTGTGTGCCCAGTTGGTATTTGAAAGCCTGCCTCATATATATATGTAGGAGTTAAAGTTCCAGCTTGTTCTGCTAGAAAATACTTTTTGCACATAATTAAACTGGCCATGAACAAAAAGTTGGGCTTTCTCCCACCCCTTCGAGGCTGTTAACAGTGTATGTCTCTTGCTTTCAGCTTGATCAGAAGTTCTAGTCTGTCCCAGAGAATTTTTTTTTTTTAAAGAACATTCCTTAATAAAATCCCAGTCAACTCTTGCTACATCTCATCTGGGATCCTCTCATCTGAAACTGTTATAAAATTTCATGTGAATTTCATCTGAGTTAAACTAATACCTACCAGAGATTTAAAACTAATGCCTAAAGCAAAAAACCCCAAGCAAACCCCGAAACAGTATTCAAACATACTGTGCTTGTCCTGATATTTTTCTTTTTTTCCTTCTTGCTCAATGCTTTTTTTTTTTTCCCATCAGAATGCTCTGTATTTTTTGTTTCTTTTCTCAATGTTAAGACTCTTTTAGGGTAACATGCGCTTATTTAAGACTGACTGCTGAACTATTTGGATTCTTTGGCTTTAGATTCTGATTTTATGAATACTGCAGTTATGCAGACCCATAATAATAGATACAGTATGGCAATAGTCACCAATGGAGAGAACTGTGTTGCTCCGGAGACAGTCTTCCTGTCTTTTTTTTCCCTTTTTATATTACCTCTTTAGATGAGATGTTGCATTTCAGAGGATGAATGTGATAAAATGTTTCTTTGTGTATTCCCCTAGCTGTTAATAAAATAAATAAGATCAGGGAAGTCAGTGCATTTCTCAGTGAAGACTTTTTTTTTTTTTTAATGCTGTATTAGTTGGAGAGTATTTTTGCTTTTAATACTGCATCAGACTGTTGTTATGCCTACATTTTGTATCTTTTGCCTATTTTTTTAATAAAGCAAGACAAGGGTGTGGCTATCTTCAGGTTATACTTCTGGAATAGTATAATAAATGAGGTCTCAATGGGAAGTTGGGAATTGATGATTTATGGCTTTCTGCAACACTCATTAGGCATACACATCAATGTACAACATCCCATAAATTATATTACATGCTGTAAAAAGCCATAAATTGTCATTTTTAGTGTGAGTTATTACTATTAAAACCTTTTATCCCCTGCTGCTAGTGCGAGTTTCTATGGCTTCCTCACCAATTCCCTGACTAATGATGTCAGCAACTGCGGGAAGGAGACCAAGAGATACAGTGGCTGATTAGGTAGCACAATTGCCTTAAAGCTGTTAAGTCAGAGGTTAAGCTACTTTATGGAGAAATATGATCTACTTGCCTGGTAACATCGTTAACATTGAGTATTTTCAAATATCATTTGGATCAACTGTATTATTTTTCCTCACTGTGTTATTTTTCTACATTGTTGTTAATATCTGCCTACTGAAAACCGGAAATGCTTTTAAAATAACAATACCAGTTTCTACTGAATAGTCAGCTTCAGTAGAATGAAGGCAAGCTAAATCCTGTGGAGCAATTCAATCTCTCAGATCTGCTCATCATGGAATTTGCAGCAGTACCTCAGATGAGATGTTGCTAATATTGCTACAGCATACTGCAGTAAATTGTAATATTTTTAAGTGATGAGCCATCAAACCACTGGGTTGTGTGTCTTCTTTTGTATTACCCATCAACTTGAACAGAGCTAAATAAGGTGAGGGAATTACAGGTAGTACTGTCTGTTTTTTATGCAGCACTGCTATGGTATTTGACTTCACGGAAGGTATTGCATTCCTCCAAGCTGTAGTGGGTATCCTTTCGAAGTCTGTGTAGAGGTCCATGTAGGAGGAAGACAAGAAACGATGCATCGAAATTAACTTCGAATTTTAGATGCTTTTGGGGATACTTTTGTTTGAAAAGCAAGTACTACCTTTCAGGCAGCTTAAAGTGTCATTATGGGAACTAGCACTGCAGCTTGCAAATGCAGTGCAAAGCCGAAATAATTTATTATGGTTTTCCCAAGAAATTCCTCCAGACAAGCCTGCTCTTCTCCCTGGAAAACTTGTGTGTACCATGGCTTTTTGGGAGATTTTTCTTTCCCACACCTTCACTAAACCTTAGTTCAGCAACCTCTTCCACTGCAGGGTATTGAAGAGAGGGACAGACATCTCCTTTAAAAAGCATTTTGGTAATCTTTTAGGCATGATGAAAAGGATAATTCTGATAAAAATAAAATTCAACATTTTGCTAGCCATTTCTGTTGCACTGTAAGAGGAGAGCTTTTTGCATTCCTGTGTTCCTGCGTTCCTCCATCCCCCCACCCCCGCCCTGCCGACCAGAGCACATTTCTGGCTAAATCGTGCCCTCTAGTGAGCCTGCTCGTGGGATTAAAATTGCAAAACTCTGTCGTGACGGACGGGTTCCCCATCCACCCCCCCACCCCCTTCCTCGTGCAGCTTGAAGAATTAATCAATTATACTTCATTTGAGCAGCTGATTTATGCATTTTTTGCTAGGTGAGGGAAAGGTCAGTGCTTTAGTATTTGTAATGTATTCCTAAAGCTGCTACACTTCCAAATCATACGGTGCAGGAGATTTGTACTTCGTAATTCTCATGTAGCAGTAATTTAAGAGCTGTCAGTTGCATGGATGGCCTCGATAGCAATACTGACCTAGGAAACAGGAGGCCAATTATAACTGATTTTTTTTTTTTTATTTTTGAAAATAGATCTATAGTGTATCTAATTGATTTACAAGGAAAAGAGCCAGAGAACATCAAGAGATTTTCAAAAGTTTCTTTGTTCAGCTTATGTATTTACTTCAAGTAACTGAGTTAAATTCAGCAATACATCATAAAGCGAGAAGCGATTAACTATTCTTTGCTGATGATTCCAACCGTTGTTTGAATTGAGCTGGAGGACTGCAGTGTATTGTGGTTTGCAAACATCAGGGTAGGTCGTCTGACATTTAAAAATGGTAATACATTTAATATATTCAATTATGTTTCAAATTCCACAATAAGGGAAGCAGTATTTGTAAAATGTGTTTGGCATCGTCCAATTCATTCAGATTCGTTGCAAAAGCAAATCTTGTGCCATCATGTTCTCACTTGCATTCATAGAGTACCAAGACTTCTATGATCGGAGACTGTGACACATCCCAAAGAGAAACTGTGAGTGTATAGAAATAATTGCTTTGTGCTCAATGTGTATTTCATGAAATAGGCACCTTTTAATAAGAAATTTGAGGGCCTAATCCTATTGAATTATTTTGCCACTGTTAAAAACCATAATTTATTTATATGCTGAAATTTTTTGATGCTTCCAAACCTGTGTTTTATGATATTCCTCAACTCTTGCATTGAAAGATTATGTAAGAAAATAGCTGTATTTTTATGGAAACTAAATCTCAAATTATTTTTGATGCTGTAGTTGATTTGCATTGTCATTTTTTTATTATTTTGATCTGAAATTTAAAACTACAATTTTGAAATTTTTTATGAATGAAATATCTGGCAAGTTTAGTTTGTCTGAGAAAACCTGCTTGACATGTGTGAGTTCAAGAACTCGTATTCCTCTCATTAACATCTTATGCATAGGAATTCACAGATCAGGTGATACTCAATGACTTTGCTGCTGGCAGCTAGATCTCATCAAGTCCAGTTTGATGTGGTCTTTTACTGGAGAAACATGTTAGTGATGTTACATGGAAGCTTTGCATTATTAATGGCATAGAAAGTAGTATTATTGGGTAGGGTAAAACCTTCCAAATCTTTGAATAACACCTTCCATCTACAGAAGAGGCTAAGCAGCACCTCCTGTTGTTATATGTACATGTCTCAAGACGCTGTGATTCAGCGTGGCTGACCTGCCTGTGAAACCTAAAGCTGTATTAACACATTGCTGTAACTGTTTAGATAAGACATTGAGACAAAGACAGTTATTTCTGTGCCCAAAGCTATATTGTGTGCAACCTAAGACCTGTGTTGTTTGGATGCGCTAGACTGTCCAGTGCCTGGTGTGGTGATCTCTGACCCCCTTATACAGGGTGACAGTTGAATAAATTTTTAAACAAGAGGTATGTCTCCATTACAGAGAAATGGAGATGGATGGAGAAATACATATAGTGATTCTATTTTTCCCCTTTTTTTCTTAAGCTCCATGCCTGAATGTCAGTGTAAACTATGAAATCAACCTTTAATTCATACTGAGAGAGATTCTATGAAACATCTTAATATCTACTGTTATGGAAGAATTTGGGGCTTGTGATATGTACCTGGTGTGTTGACTTTGTCACTGGCACTCTCTTAGCTAAGGATCTTGTGCAGAATGATGTTATGTATTTGGTTCTTGCCATATGCCGAAGATAGACTACTTGTTTTAGAATAACATTTTTGAAATTGGGTTGGTTTTTTTTGGTACACAAATTCTGTGTGTTGTTTGTCCACTGACTGAACTGATAATTATCCAAGTTATACCAACAACATGACTGCAAACTCCGTGCAAAATACTTTTTTTTTTACCTTTCTCCTGAGGTTGTTGGAGAAGCAGAATTAGAAATACAGAATATGCAATCTAATAATTGAGTTTAAGGCTACAGTAATGATATCTGACTGTAATTAGGATTTGAAGACAAGTGGTGTGGAACTTGGTCTTCTGTGACACAGCCTCAGTGTATCTAGATGAAGTGCAGCATCATGCTATACAAAACTTGTAGTCAGTGGGAGATGAACACTGACAGTTTACAAGGCCATCCATGAGTATTAAATCTGTGACAACTTAGTCATGTGGCTAATGTGCACCAGATTAGTCCAAGTTAACATTAGGCCAAGTTAAGAACAAAAAGAATACATGTGTTAATCACCAGGAAAGCTTATGCAGTTTATGCCTAGGAAGCTTTAAATACAAGCAAAGGAGAGAACTGTTATGTAGAGTATTTTGGGTGATAACTTCTGTTTTGGGGACCATACTCAAGGGACTTTATTGTACTGTCCTAAGCAGAACGTCTGGTTTCTCTCCTGCTTCCCATTCACCATGATTTCAACTGTGTCACCATGCTCAAGGTCTGGTTTTTCAGTAACAGGTGCTTTCTTCAACTTTTACACAAAGAAACTGCAGCTGATAGTTAATCATAAACATTACTAAGATATGTTTAAATTGAAGTGATATAAATTACTTCAAAATTATCACACACTTGAAATACATAAACTGCTTTTATTTGTTTTGAACTGATGAATTGTTTATGGCACACATACATACATATCCTTTTGTTCCGAAATGAATGAGTAGAAAAATTTGGAAACATTGGCTGAAAAAGTTCTTTCGATTTCTAGCTTGCCTCTCCCTAGTTATTAGTCAGCTGTGCATATGCGAGCTCTGTCTGAATGAAAAGGAATCAGTTGTGCTAGTTGGTAAAACTAGCTTGATTGTTGCCTTCCAGTCGCAAGGATGTTGCAAAGCTTTCCCCTTTCAAAGGATAAAAAAACATTTTCCAATTTTTAGCCTGAATTTATTAATAGCCACTGTTTGTCTGACTTAAGACATCATAAGGTCTTTTCTTGAAATACCCAAAATTTAAGTACATAAGAAAAAAACATATTGCTCTTCAAAAGCATTTGTAAGAGCCCAGTGAGAAGTCATCTATGGCAGGAAGTGTGGTTATCTCTTGAGTTGGAAGAGGAGAGCTCTCTTTTGGTAAACATTCTTGTTTTCTTTCCCCTGTTCGATGTTTAACTTCCAATCACTAGATTTTATTCATCAGTTAGTTGCTATCCAGTATTTCAGACCATGTTATGTTTTATGCCACTATTAGCATATTGTTGATTCGTGCTAGCAAATCCCATCAGGTGAATAATAGCTACTTCTGTGGGACATTTTCTTGGAAAAGATCTGGTATACACATGGACTTCTGAACACATCACAGTCTCAGTAACTAAAATTTTACGATGTCTGTAACAGGGTCAGTAATCATTCTACTTAAGCAAATAAAAGTGTTTCTGAAGGATTAACATAAATGGCAAGAACATGTTGTGCAGAAGTTGATTTACTTTTTTTGTGCCTGTAGAAAATTGCTGCCTTATTAGCTGTTAAATCATACTCAACTTATGTAAGTCTCTTTGAACCCTCATGTTGGTATGTAAAACTTTCTAGTGAAAATATTATAACGTCTACATTCGTTGCTGACTAGTTGCATCAAAATAAGATTTGGCCCAGATTTACTATCACATTTGCTAAACACATTATACGGTAGATAGATGAAAGTAATCGGTTGTACATTACAACAGTATGTAAAAGTAAGAAATTCCATTCACAGCCTGTTGCAAATGTGTCTGGAAGCAACTGTGGCTTTGTTTTTGCCAATTGGCTTTTAATTTGCTTCTGCATGAAAAGTAGTCAATAACAGATTTTCAAACTGGTATGCATCCATTTTAATTGTCTGAAATTTAGAACTAAATTTTATTTCATGCTTAAACTTTGCTCTTATTCTGCTTTCAACATCAAATGTTGATTATAGATTTTTGTCATTTTGTCCTTCTTCAGCTGGAAACTCTTGCTGCAAAGGTTTCTTACAAGTTTGAGGTATTCCAGTTGTCATTCTGCTTCTCCAGAATAGACTGCAGTAAGGACAGTGTGCCATTACTACTTGGTGTGGAACAAGTATTTTTATCTGTATCTCAGTGGAAACTAGAAACTGATGATCTCATGCAGGTATAGATTTTTTTAGGTTGCATGACAAAAAATGCAGCCTGGTGTGAAAACTCAGCTGCTAAATTTATGAAACACTTACTGATGTCTCCAAGTGTCTTCTGAAGCTGTTAGTGCTGAACACTCTCAAGGATACCCAAAATAACATTTTACTGGAAATTATTGAAATTTTTCTGGCTCTGTAGAAACAACTAGATGTTAAAAACAAGAACCACATAGTGCAAATTCATTGCTCCTACAGCATCCAGTAAAACTTTGTGCTGAGAAAATGAATTATCTTTAAAAAACCTGAGTAGAATATTTTTGATTTCTAAAGAAGCCTTCTGAAGAAAGGATACTGATAGAGGGGAGCAGTAGTACTTTGAGGTAATGTTATTCCTTTTTACTGTGTAATAATTGACATAGGATTTCAAGTAGACGAAGTGAGTATAGTGAATTGTTTCATCTATACAAAACTCTATGATGGCTTGTCAGACCACTCTCTATTGCTCCCAGGCATCTTTTCTTCCATCAATTAACTTCCAACATCTGCTGAAATCTGATGTCCTTCTCCTTCCATTTCCACCTGTTACTCCCATTCATGAAGCAGTATGGGTTTAAGCCACCCTAATAGCTTTGTGTGCTCAAAGTACAGAGCAGTGGTGGTAGTGAAAAAAAGACTGCTTGCGGTAGCCATCTCTCTTCCTATTTTCTTTTTTCATTTTCTCTTTCCCCTGCAGATCCTGAAATTTAAAATGCCATGGGATATAGGTGTGACTAAATTGGTATGCATCTTCTGAACTAACGTGTAAACTCTGAAATGAAATAGAAAGTTACTGCTGCCTTCTACTCCCAAACATGGTTGCACGGAAATTGTAAAATGTCTGAGAGATCTTTCTTTTTCCTGGCACCTTCTTTACAAAAGTACCCTTTTTTTGTTCTGTATCACATGTATGTTCTGATGAAGACTACTTCTTAGTTTTCTTTTAATATGTTATTGTTGTTATTGTTAGGAAAACTAAATTAATGCAAAAATACCTGAAGATTGCTCCCATTTTCTAAATACCCATGGTTGTAATAATTCCTAGTCAATATACTCGTGGTATTTTTATTAACAATTGTTGTGGCAAGTACAACTTTAAGGATTAACATTGTACCCAAAAAAACTGTGGAGCTGTACAATTACTGGAACACTTGGAATTTGCCAATCAGAGGGTAATTAAAAAAAAAAAATTGGTGGACATGCTTCAAGGAAATAACAAGGTTGACAAGACTACTTTGTTTGCCTTCAGCAAGGTAATTTGCTAACCAAGTGCTGTGTGTCAGACCTTTTGATTCTTCTTTTGACCTCTATGTAGAAGGTTTGAGAGAATCAAAATGAATCTCAGAACAGCAGTTGAGATGAAAAAAAAAAAAAAATCATGTGAGCAAACAGGCCAAATGCTGAAAGTAGCAATGATTACTGGGAAGAGAAACAAAAAACCAGCAGACGTGCTTTGGGCATTCTGGAACTGGTATTGATAGAGTAATTCTGACTGGCTAGACATAAGTTGGAGTTTAACAAGGCCAAGTGCAAGGTCCTGCACCTGGGTTGGGGCAATCCTAAGCACAAGGACAGGCTGGGTGGAGAGTGGATAGAGAGCAGCTCCGAGGAGAAGGACTTGGGGTACCGGGGGATGAAAAGCTGAACATGAGCCGGCCGTGTGCGCTGGCAGCCCAGAAAGCCAACCGTATCCTGGGCTGTATCCAGAGAAGTGTGGCCAGCAGGTCGAGGGAGGGGATTCTGCCCCTCTACTCTGCTCTGGTGAGACCCCACCTGGAGTGCTGCATCCAGCTGTGGAGCCCTCAACATCAGAAGGATATTGACCACTTGGAGCGAGTCCAGAGGAGGCCATGAAGATGCTCAGAGGGCTGGAGCACCTCTGCTATGACGAAAGGCTGCGAGAACTGGGCTTGTTCAGCCTGGAGAAGAGGAGGCTCCGAGGAGACCTCATTGCAGCTTTCCAGTATCTGCAGGGCCTACAAGGGTACTGGGAGAGTACTGGGTACTGGGTAGTGATAGGACAAGGGGTAATGGGTACAAATTGAAATCAGGGAGGTTTAGATTAGATATCAGGAAGAAATTCTTCACAGAGAGGGTGGTGAGGCACTGGAACAGGTTGCCCAGAGAAGCTGTGGATGCCCCATCCCTGGATGTCTTCAAGGCCAGGCTGGATGAGGCTTTGAGCAACCTGGTCTAGTGGAAGGTGTCCCTGCCCATGGCAGGGGGGGTGGAACTAGATGATCTTTAAGGTCCCTTCCAACCCTAACCATTCTGATTCTATGATAATCAGCTTTTTGCATATGGTAGAGGAAAAAAGTGGTGAAACTTCCCAAGTCATTCTGGATAAATACTTTATAGTGGATAGTGTATTCAGTGAAACTAACTTCTTGAAAGTGTTAAATGGCGTGTTACAGTTACCTCAAACGTATTTATTTTAAATTGTCAGTATCGTACTACTGAAGAATGTTTTTTAGATTAAAAATGGCTTGTAAATATTTACAATATTAATAATTCGTATTTCCACATACCAGTGGTATGACATTGTTTGCAGAATTTGCATAACAAAACTGCTGGGTTGCCTACCTTAGCAGAAGTGAAAAATATGTTAGTGATTGTGTGTGTGTGTGTGTATGTGTATAAATCTACACAAAACCAGAAAACACCCACATTTCCATCAGCATTCCAGCCCAGCCAGCAGAATTTTATGCACACGTGTTCTGAAGAGCGGGAGCAGATGTAGAAAGTAGATCAGCCAGAGTCAAATCTTATTAATGAATATGTGAGATTGACCCCGCTGATGAACTGGTAGTGCAACGTTTTATCACTCACTTCTACAGGCTGTAGCCTGTAAAGCAGCCTGCGTCTGGGAAGTAGATCCCTTCCCTTTGTATTGTGTGTGAATAGTCTTTATTTTTGTTTACACATTTAAAGATACAGTATCTTTTTAATGTTTATAGAGACAGCTGTTTATAGAGACACTGAAAAGCTACTCTGTTCTTTCAACATTGTGGTCTAACTGTTGTAATCTTAGGATTTGCAGGAACAGAACTGCTGCTTAACTCTCTAGTCCTTCCTTGTGGTGCCACAGTGCTTCAGGAGACACAGTGATGCTGTAAATAAAGCACAAATGTTTTTACTGACACTGTTCAGAATAATTCTAGGTAAATGCCAAGTGACTGTCATCTCTTGCATGTCCAGTTCTGCAGTGGGTCAGATTTACTTGGAGAATGCTTAGATTAGTAAACCAAGTAGAATACAGTAAAGTGGTTTAGAATTGGTTGTTTTCTTTGCCAGCATCATCTGTGGTTTCTGATATCAAACCAGTTATATAAATAGCTGTTTGTAATCAATAATGATTTCAGTATTTGCTAGGCACCTAGGTGCTGTGGCACCAAACACCTGGCAGTAGTTGATATCAACAGCTGCAGCACTGAAAATGGGACCAGCTGCTGATTTTGGCTATGGATGTGTTGTTGGTTTGTATGTGGTAGTCCTAGCTGTGTCACTGCGGGTGAGGTTAAAAGCGGTGGCAGGCTGTGTGCTGATGAGCATCTCTGGCCGCGGCAGGGGCAGTACTGGAGGAGATGGCAGTTTGGCAGTTGCCCTGTCAGACAACTGGTAGAGCTGTATTTTTGACAGTCCTAATTGGAACATATATTGGACAGACAAACCCTCCTTAAGCCACATATCCTTTTACATAACAATAACAAACAGCATGAAGGAATTAATTATATTGAACACACGCACCATTAACCATAACACAGCTGTTCTGTCCTTGGACTTCTTGTTTGAGCTTTGCTGTGCTAATGAACAAATTATATATAGTTTTGACCTTACAAAGCATGTTTTAAGTCATACCAAATCGTGCTGCAGCATGTCCAACTACTGACTTAAAGTTTTTTGTGCAATTCTGAGGTAATATATGACTTTTAACATGTGTGGCAGAGTGACACAGGGATTGTTTTCTGCTTCTGTGAGTAGAACTGTAAGTGACTTTGCCTTCCAGTTTTTTCTTGCACCTCCCTAGTCATGGATTAAGGGATTTGTCTATTAACACTCTCCCTGACTTTGAGCTCAAAACTAAATATTTACTGTAGAGAATGTCAAGTTCTGAAAGAGTTTTTACTTTCAGGTAAGTCAGTGACCTGAAAGTCTGTTTCTTAGATTTCCATTGCTGAACAGAACATTAGAGTTTTTGTAGGTAACATGATGTTCTTACCATTTGTGACATTATCTACCTTCAACAACAGCTTCAGTAAGCCTTTTACATTGTGGGTTTTAAAGATCTAAAGCTGTGAATTTCATGGAACAATTGAGTTTGAAGGTAATTTTTTTTTTCTTTTAATGCAACAGGCAAGTTGCATCTGGGATACAAATTTGTATCCCAAATTTTTTGCTTCTGCCAAAAAGAATAAGGTGGATTTGCATAAAGAAAATCTTAAAGTAACCTATTATCAATAACTAGCTGTCTTTTGCAACTTTGGGTTTTAAAAAAAAATCCATCGTACGCTTGACTAAAAATATAGCTGTCCTAAACAACTTGGGGGAGGAAGGAGGAATATTAGGTCTTACTGGACAGTGATGCTCTGGGAATAGCTGTCAAAACGTATTGATTGTTTCTGTGCAGCTGCTTAAAAGGATTGCTACTCTCCAAAACTGATAACAACTGTTCATCAATCTTAATGAATTAAAATGACAACTAAAAGTTTTAAGAATTGGTAATTTATGTTTTAAAATGATAGCCAAGTTAGTCTTCTGTATTTCTACGTAATAGGAAGATATTAAAAAAAAAAAGAGACAACTCTCTAAGAAAAATCAGCTTATTCAGTTTTCTTTCATCAGCTTTACCTCATTCAGTTTTGTGCATTTGGAAATGTTATTGCATTCAATGTTTGCTAATTTGTTCAGTTTAGAATTTTATCCCTTGTTCATCTCTTGTGTTTTTTAGTACATCCATGTTTAGCTGCACTTTAAACTATTGAATTAATATGTGATAAATTGATACATTTTGTACTGGTTTGTAGTAATTGAAATGAATTAATTGAGCTGCTCTAGTGTTTGTGCTAAGTACAATAGTGTGGTACTACTTAATAGTTTTATCACTCAGTTTTCATGATTCTGCAGCTGTAAATGGACTTTTACATACACATTTAAAATATTTATATTAATTATTTTTCCTTTTAGTAGCCTAACATTTTAGCAACATTTTTGGTTGAGTACAATTTCTCCTACTCCCTGGCACTCGTTAATGGTACACAAGCAAGAAGTATGTATGAATATGCTTTATACATAAAAAAATTGCTATTTTTTTTTTTGCACGTGGAAGATCAGTGTCGTACTTGCTTTTTGGGTACTGATGTAAGTAAGTATGGTCACAGTGTACTCTCTATTTTTCTTGAGTGACACCTTCATGTATATCTTTTCTAATAGAAACCATCAGTGAAAAGATGCCAGTTTAACTCAGCATTACATCTGGTTATGAATTTTTTTCATGGTTTTTATCTTCTTTGGTCATGTGTTCCAGCCCCCTGATTAGCTTTGTGGCCTATACTGAAAACACTGCAGTATGTCAGTGTCTGTTCCAAACTGGCGCGATCCCAAACTGGCCACAGTACTCCAGGTGTGATCTCATGGCTACTGAACAGGGAGAGGGACCACTTCTTTCCACTTGGTAGCCCCACTCTGCTAATACAGCCTGGTATGTATTTGGTCTTCTTCGCTGCAAGGGCACTGCTGACTCAGGTTCATCTTGTCTACCAGGACTGTCAAATCTCTTTAAAGGCAGTTACTGCCTAGCCTGTACTACTGTGTGGGGTTATGCCATGCCAGATGTAGGACTCTGCATTTGCCTTCTTTTAACTTCATGAAGTTCTTGCCAGCCCATTTCTCCAGCCTGTCAACTTTCCTCTAAATAACGGTTCTGCCCTCCAGTGTAATGGCCACTGCCAGGAATTTGAGAGTGCAGTCTCTCCTATCGTCCAGGTTGTTAACATAGCTGTTGAACAGTTTTAACTGGGGTATTGATCCCTGAGGGATGCCACTAGTCCACTTGTGCAGTCCATATCTCACAAACCTGGCTGTAGGGTTACCATGGGTAATTCTGTCAGAAAACTTTATTATTTATTATTATCAAAATGCTGTTACAATATGCTTCACAATAATAATGTGTAATTTGAAGCTAAATATATAAAATTTTAGAACAGTTATTTTTACCAAGAAAACTCCTGTGTAGAAAGCTTGGCTTTCTCAGCAAAGAAAAAGTTGGGAGTATTTTTCATAACTATATGTCTGTAAGGGACGAAAAGTCTTTGTGGGAATCAATCTCCATAAAAATTTATTAAGTATACCATGTTGCTGTTGTAATTGTGTGGGATGAAATGAAAAAATGCAGAATGCTTGGTAGTTCAAGTTCTAAGGTATATCTTCCTCTATTACTGAACTTCTTGAAGCTGTTCCTCAAAATTGGAAAGAAAAGGAAAAATTAAAAATGTTAAATGTTTCTGAGGATGCAGCTGTGGTTGATAAGCTGAACTTTTAAATTGAACTTGGAAAATAAGCAGTGGGTCAGTTTTGGGAACTATAAAACAGGGTTGTGACATAACTATGGTTTTATGCTAAGGTATTTTCCAGATTTTAAGTTACAAGTGAAACTGTGGGAGACTTGAATGGTATGACCAAAAGTTTTTACTTTTCTCCTGTGATCTCAGATAGTTGCAGTTAGGAAAATAGATAGTAATCTTTTTTATTATTATTATTTCAATCAGTTGAAATATTTTTTTCTCTTAGAAAACAGTTCAAAAATACTGTAGACGTGTTAGTTTAGTAAAATACTCAGTTATGTAAAAAGAAGGCTTCACAGTAACGCATGGTGAATCTATTCTTCACAGAAGAAAAGTGTATCAAGGAGTGCATAAGAGAATTTAGTGGAGCAGAAAAGGGAAAAAGCAGGGGAACATTGATGTGTTGGTCAAGCATAAGTAAGAGTTTGAGACAATATAACAATGAGTTCTTAATATTTAATCTTTTTCTCTATGGTGCAAATAGTAGTAAGTTCCTTATACCATTAGCATGACTGTCTTTCTGCAAGCCAACTCTTCACTGCAGTTGGACTGTAGCCTCCCTTTTTCAGCATAGTCCTGCAGGCACAGTTTAACTTTACATAGGGTTTCAAGTCTTAAAGTGTAGCAAAGGTTACTCTTTGTGCTACAGTAATGTTCCTCAAAGATATTTAATTACTGGGTGTAGAGGTTTCCAGATTTTTTCTTGATATCATACCTGGAATTTTTTTTTCCAAGAACAGTTGCTTATTTGGTTTCAAGTCTTTGCTTTGCATCAGTACATCTCTCTCTTTTTACAATTTCTAATTAGTGGAAATGCTCAATGTACACTTCATCCAAGAAGACTTTTCACTGGTACCAGCTTGATTAGAATTTGGTTTATGAAGATTAGAAAGGAATTAGCAGTTTAATATTGGGAGATTTTAATGAATAGTGGCAGTCTATCAAATGTAATACCTTTTCTCTTAATTTACAATAACTCATTTTCTGGCCTTTCAACAGGAAAACCTAGAGATGTTACTGTTTTTTATGTAGTGTACCAATACTGTTGTACTGAAAGACAGCCAAAGCAAAGTCACACCTTGTCTGAAACAATCTTGACCTTACTCCTGTATACTATTGCCTGTAAGACTTGTAAGTGTATGTCAACCTTCATGGTGTTGCCTTTTTTTTTCCGTAACAGCAGCACAGTTTCTACAATGCTTTCTTTATAGCATGCTGGAAAATTAAGGCTTTATGTATTGAAGGAATTAAAAAAAAAAAAAGTGGAGGACTGAGTGGGTCAAAAGCTTAAAAATGCTCTTTTTCCATCTAGGATAGCGATATGCATCTCAGCCATTCAAGTTATCCTTCAGCTGAGGCTGAGTTTATATTCTGATCTGTGTTTTCATTAGTTGCTATTTTTTGACAGGTCTCTGACATAATTGTTACTAGGAATAATTCAGCTGAGCACTTTTTAAAACTGTGATGAAAATACTGCCCTATCACTATTTAAAATATATTCAAAGAATGATTTTTGCAATAGCATGTTGTCAAGAGTGGCTTAGCAAATATTTTTCTTAAGAGGTGGTGTTTTTAGACAAGAAAAGAGGCAAAGTATTTTTTTCCTGAAATATATTCATGCAGGTGCAGTAGGAGTGGTCTAACATGTGGTAAGCATCTAATGGCATGCTGTCTCAACTTATCCTAGCAAAAATATCAGTTCCTTACACAGGAAGATTTTGGGAATCAGAAGTGATACAGGAAGATAAGTCTAATCAGTGACCATGGTGAAAATGTGTCTAGGGAATAAAATTTCCTATGTATTGTTAATTTTTTAAGCATAGTGATTTAGAGGCTAGGAGCAATATATGTTGTTCTTGTACAGTTTCTGATTTTGTTCTTTTGAATGGCCTTGGACAGAGAGTAGTGTTTCTCTCTTTCACATACCACAAAATATGATAGGAGAACCATAATCTGAAAAGTTTATCTGGAGTTTTTAATAATTTACTGTAACTCATTATTTCAGAAACTATATTCCAAAACTGAGGTTTCAATGTTAAGTCATGTTATAAGTAGAGGTTTTAAAGTTAAATGACTAAAGGAAGGCTTTGGGTTTATACTCTCACTCTTTAGAGATTTTTACATTATTATTATTATTATTATTGATTGATTTTTTTTCCTCTCAAATTCTTACTGCCACACAATGTGTCAACTCACTTGATCAGAATCCACGTTAACTTTCACACTGTGCCCCCCACGCCCCCACTGCCTACATCCTAGTGAAAATAGATGTCTTTACAGTGACAAATGCAAACTGTCCCAAAAGGAATAGCATACTTCAGCATCAAATCTTTTTATATGCCTAGCAATGTGAGTCACATCTGTTTAAATGTGTGAAGCACATCAAAAGCTTTCATTAATGCTCCAGGTCTCATGGTATAATCTTTTTCTGATTAAGATTAAATGCCCATTGTCGAATGCTGATGAAGTCAGAAGAATGCATTTCAGACCACAGAAAGGTCACCTGAATGTAGTGAATTCCTCATCATGTACTAAATCCGTGTCCATAGGTTATGAATTAATGGATTTCAGCAGCTCATGCCACTTCAGGTGCATTCAAACCTTCTGCCTGTGCTCTAGGTACTACTGGAAAATGGTTGACAGTGCAGTTGACTCCAGTATAAAGCCCTCCCTGTGCAAAATTCCACTCCAGCCCTGCTCAGACATTCAGCACACTGCCTCTACTGACACTGAAAAAAGGCTTTTTACTTGTGTGCTGCAGTATTGTCCTATAGAGGGATACAGTTAATTGTCAGCATTCATTTCAACGTGTGTGTGTTAATGTTACACATCCTGTATATGTATAAATACTAATTTCTCACTGGTAAATAATTTCCTTTTTATCATCAGAATTTCTCTAAATGAAAAGCATATCTGAAAGTTTGCAGTAGTGGTGATTAAGGACTTATTCACATTTGTCTTACACATGTGAATTTAAAACGTATCTCAAGAAAAACACTTTGTAGGACTAGTGTCTTAATTTGGAAAATAAAATATTTCGTGATTAACTAAGGTTGCAAAGAATATAGGCAACTCTCATCTTGTTGCTGAAGATGAACCAAGCCTTGCCATGCAAGGCAACAAAATGTTACCCAGGACAGGTTATGGCATAATTTCTGAAAGAATGGCATTTGCTAGAGCTGTGTTGAACTTGACATGGTCCTTCTGTATTGGGAATGGTGGAGGGTCTAAGCAGCCATCTGGAGCATGAACAGGTTTATATGACCTGGTGGTCCTAGTGGGAAGAGAAGAGGAATTTGGCTGCCTTCATACTTGCCAATATTGAAGAGGTTCTTTAATTAGTATGTAGTGTTTCCTCAGACTTTTACCCACTCCGTTAACATGGAGTGCCAGTGAAAATCATGCCCCTTCATAACACAGAATTAACTCGCCTGTCTTTGCAAAGAGCATTCAGAAGTGTTTCAAATGAATTCTTCAGCTCACCAGTTCTCGTGTAGGTCTATTGAAATGTCTGGAAAAGAAATGCAAAGACGTTCATGGTCTCTTTCTTTGCTAGTGTCTGCAGTTTCCTCAACTTTAAGAGGTTTGTGTGTGGGCTTCCAAGTGTCAAATGTCTGTGACCCTTCTCTCAGCTTCCTTTAGCAGGAAGGAGAGGAGGTTAAACATTGATCTTGTTATAAAATTGACATCAGGCTTGACAGCTTCAAGCTGCCCAAGAATATGTGTACTCGTTGGCTTGCAGTTCTGAAAGTTTCACTGTGTAGTTTTACGGAGTATTCACACATGCTAAAATTAAAATTGTCAGCGTCACTTTTCTTGTAGACCATTCAAAAGCCTGTCCCTTCAGTGTTGCAAAATCAGTGCATTCCTACACCTGAGATAGGTGCTGTCTTGTATTTGAAGCAAGTTTTCAGCCAAGTTTATGGGACATATGAGATTCTTTGGACAAAAAGTGATGAGTAAAAAAGGGAGATGAAAATATGCAAGGAAATGTAGAAAACCCTGGGGATCTGAAAAATTACTTGCAATAAAATTCTTACTATTACTTTCATCATAGCATGGGGCTGAATTACTAATGTAGAAAGACAATACAGTATTCATGAACATGAGATGCATTGTTTCCTTAAAATATAATTCTTTAGGAAGAAGGTTTGTCTTAGAGTAGCATCACAGATCACACTAATCTTTCTCCTCTGTCATATCTCAGTTC
>NW_010265009.1:0-33505 GCF_000690775.1 Eurypyga helias | reverse complement strand
GCAGGAAGTTATAAAACTTACTATAAGTTTGAGTACATATATGTAATTTGACCTTTTATGGTTTGTTGCAGAGTTATTATGCAGATCTCTCTAAGCCTTCTGTCTGATGGTGAAGGGACACAACCCTTGTTCTGATCTAATGATATACCTAAAAACTACTTTGTCATTTGTGGTACCTTAAGAATATTTCTGGTTCTATGTCTGCAAACTTTTTAACATGTTCAAATTATAAAATTAAAACTCAGTTGTCAAAATTGTGTTTTGGATGACATGACACAATTTAAAACTCCACAAAAGCAGTGCAGAAAACCTTCTTTTAGAGTGATTACCCATTAAGTTACTTTAGTTTCATTTTTTATCTTTCAGAATGGATTTTTTAAGTTTCTGCATTTTATTTTTTGTACTTACTTAATCTTGAAATAAAGTAATACCTAGCAGTAGCAAAAAAGCTGAATGAATACTTAATATGTGATGTGTCTTCTAATGATTAACATGTACAACTTTGACATGCGCGTACAGTGGAGTGTGCTAAGCACTGACTAGATTAATGCTTTTTGGCATCTTTGCCTTAAATAAAAATAAATTTACTGTAAGATTCCAAAGGTGGATTTATGGACAGCATTCCCCACACACTGGACTTTAAGGCATGGTAAATTGTGGAAGGATTCTAAAGTAATTTAAGACCTTTTTTTGATTGTGGTTTTTTTTTTCTTTTTTTTTCTTGGGGGAGAGGCATGTGTTGGTATGTGAATATTGGAAATTATCAAAACTTTTGGCCAATAACTGGTTTGGAGAGAGCGCCATAAAAATACCATCAAAATGATGTGCACTTGCTGTCTGGGGTATGAAAGCCTATGATACTACACTGCAGCATGATACAAAGATAATGGAGGCTTTGCTATTTATCTTTCAGACAAAGAGGTAAGATAAAGCAAAACGAGAAGACTTACATTAGGAGACAGAATATAAATTTGGTACCTGTTCAGCCTGTTTTCTGAAAATGGAACTGAAATTTCACTTTGGTTACAAAAGACCAGATGAGAGAATTTCAGTAGTTACTGTTCTGTCTTGATAGTGTTCTGAAAGCCTTGTAGAAAAAGAAGGGCCAGCCTGTTAATCAGCACATACTATTGTAGCTCTTTCTAAAAAAAATTCAAACAGATTTCTGAAATATCACGTAGGAAACCATCTTCATTGATGACAACGAAAAAGTATGTGATTGGATTGTCATGGCTTAGCCAGGGTCAGCAACCAAGCACCACACAGCTACTTGCTCATCTTTGTCTTCCCCCAGTGCGGTGGGGGAGAGAATCAGAGGAAAAGATATGAGAACCTGTGAGTTGAATAAGAACAGTTTAATAATTGAAAATAAATGGAATAAAAGAGTGATACTACTACTAATATATAATGAAAATACTCGTACTGACGATAACATGTAATGAATAAAGGGTTTTGTGTGTGGGAAAGATGCGACCGCCCACCACTGGCTGACTGATGCTCAGCCAGTCCTTGAGCAGTGATTGCTGCTCCCAGCCAAATTCCCCAGCTCATACACCAGCCATGGCATTTGATAGCATGAAATGTCCCTTTGGTTAGGTTACTCAGTTGTCTGGGCTGTATCTCCTCCCAGCTTCTCTACAAGACAGGGGAAATACGAGAAACTGAAAAGGTCCTTAGTTTAAAAATAAACTTTGCATAACAACAACTGAAAAAAACCAAACCAGGATGTTGTCAACATTCTTCTCAGCACAAGTTGGAAGCATAGCCTCACACTGAAAACATCAGTGTGTTATCAATATTCTTCTCAGCACAAATCCAAAACACAGCCTCATACCAGCTTCTGTGAAAAAATTAACTCTATCCTGGCTGAAACCAGCACACTGATACATATCAGTTAAGTAAACCTACAGAATTAGTGCTGTACAATTTCATGTTTCACTGGAGACACTGGAAGGAAAATAAATGTATCAAGACGGGAGAAATGAAAAAGCTGGTGGAGAATGTGGGATGAGAATGAGGGAAAACAGTGTTTACTTGTGTAAGAGGCTGTATTTGTTGTATGAAGGTTGATGAAGATGGAAGGCAATGTTGTCTCAAAGATGCGTTAAATTTGGTGAAGATAATATGGCCTTTACCTATGCAGAAGGCAGAAATGTTATTTCTGTTATTCTGACTGTTGGTTGCTATGGTAATAAAAAGGGTTGACCAGTAAATTGAAATTCAGTAGCTTTAATACCTGGCTATTTGTTAGGCTGTACACTATAAGACAATTTCAGAACAGCAAGGACATCTAATTTGTTAATACTTGTCAATTTTATGTGTATTTTTATCCTCTTTAGCCATATTTTCAAACCCCTAGAATGTTAATAACATCTTTTTCCTACTATCTCCTTTACTTTTCCAGATTTTGTTTTTCAGATCTACAAATCATTTTCTTTTCCTCTTGATATAAAGGATGTTTTAGTTTGAATCACTTAAAGAAGTTTCTGTTAGTGAAATCCGTCTTTTTAGAAAAGTGTAAAGACTGTATAAGACTAAATTACAAACACCTTTCATGAGTGACTTTAATGAGGGCCTCTTTATGAAGAGAAGAATATGTGAAAATTATTTATACAGAGCTATGCAGTGTAGCTGTATGTAGTATTGCCAAAGGAATACTGGATGAGCTAGGTAATTTTTATTTCATATACTTGTGTTTTTTGCAATTTTATCTTATACATTTTTAAGTGAAACTTACCTGACTTTATCAGTTAAAATAGATTATGTTGATATAGTGCAGTTACTTCAATGTATTGTACTGCTGTCATGTACTATAACTCTGTAGCTTAAAAGCAGTGGAATTTCATACTGGGTGAGATTTATGTCATGTTGAGAATTATGATGTCTGTTTCTTGTGAACTCTGCAGAAGTAAAATGTAGTTCTGACGAGTTTGGAGGGTATGTGCATGCGTTTCTCAAGCAAGCTGTCTCCTCTCCATGTGTGTATCCCAAAGTCAAGTTGAACATCATGGCCTTAATTTAATCTTAAATCAAAATGATGTAAAATTTTAATATCACAAGATTGTAGAATAAATCTAAATTTTAAAAGGATTTGCATTTTGGGCTCACTTTATTCACTTTCTAGGTTTTGACCTCCTTTATTTATTTTTACATGATGCTTCCAGACTTTTATTAACATAAAAGCTGTAGCTTTTGTTGTATCTGTTTTTTTAATGCAATCCTCTGATACCAGGAACAGAGCTTTAAGAGAAACAGAAATCACAAGGGTCAATTTTAGTGCTAGTGTTTCTTGCAGCTGATAGAAGATAATGCCTATGCTTTACAAGCCTTTTGTAGTTGCTTTTAGGTTTGTTGTTGGGGTTTGTTTGTTTGTTTGCTTTTCTTTAAATCACCCTAAACAGGTTGATAGAATGGTAGAAAGGTAATTCAAATATTAGATGACTTATTAGATACCAAAGGTATGTATTATTGTTTTGAAGTGAGTTGTCACTGTTCAGTAAAAAACAAAAAATTCAATTTTTTTTAAGGAAAACCCAAACTAGTATATTTCCGGTTCTGGACAGAAAGATCTCTTGCAAATGGAGCCTCAGGACTGCAATGTTTCATGGTCTGGTATGGGTTTGGTTTATTTTTCTGTTTTATGGTGTTGTTTGTCGGGGTTTTTTTTATTATTTTTTTTAATATATTTTTTTTTCCTAATTTTTGAAGGTGTCAGTCTGATAGGAAACATAAAACTGTTCTATAGAGTTTTATCAGGATGGGCTTACCTTTGTGTATTAGCACTGAGGTCCAGTGTCAGTGTAAAGCTAAGGCAAACAGTTCTGCTTGTTCTATGAATCAAACTTTCAATAAAATCGAATACAATTTTTTATCTCTTGTGTAGGAAAGGTTTCTCTTTTTATTGTTATCCAGTACTGCTTCACCTGGTGAAGAATCTGACGATGAACCTGTGTTCATCTACTAATTGTTTGCATGTTGGCATTTACATGATAGAATATTTACAACAATGTATCCCTTTTTTTTGCCTTTTTTTTTTTGAAACCCTGAACAAGGTTTACTAGCTTAAACCACAGTGTTCCTAATTTGTTGAAAAAATTCACAAGTCCAACATGAATGTAAAAGTATTTTAAGGACAAACACATAAGCATAAGATACTGGAGAGCCTAGTATATGTTAATGCTACTCAATGTCTGTTAGTAATTGTTGAGTTAATGAGAGTATTCAAAATGTACAGATCTTTGCATTTTCTTGTGTTGGGGTTAGAACTGATTCACTTTGTTATGCTGCCTGTATACGTGTGCTGTACATCTGGCTTTGAATTAGGAAACTATATCTTGTCTCCTTTCCCTTTCTTGTCTACCGTTTGAAGTATTTTAACAGAGCACTCTGTATTCTCATCTTACTGCTGGTATTAGTTTGTTAGCATGGGCTATACACAGCATGGGAGGAGTTTGTCACCAAAGAATTAAAGGTATTGCTAAAGTTACACTGTTGAGTAATAGCAAAGCCAGCATTGTCGTCATGATATTCAGGGTTGAATGGATTCATAAACAAAGAAGAATCGGCCTGTCAATAAGATCATTGGCACAATGTTGTTGTTCTTTCTTTTTCCCTTTCCCCCCCACCCCACCCCACTCCCTATGCCTGTACTGTAAGGATGTTCTTCAGGGACCGGTACTGGGACCAGTGCTGTTCAACATCTTTGTCAGTGACATGGATGACGGCATTAGTGCACCCTCAGCAAGTTTGCTGACGACACCAAGCTGTGTGGCGTGGTCGACATGCTGGAGGGAAGGGATGCCATCCAGGGGGACCTGGACAGGCTGGAGAGGTGGGCCACTGCCAACCTCATGGAGTTCAACAAGGCCAAGTGCAAGGTCCTGCACCTGGGTTGGGACAATGCCAAATACAAGTACAGGCTGGGTGGAGAGTGGATAGAGAGCAGCCCTGAGGAGAAGGACTTGGGTGTAATGGTGGATGACAAGCTGGCCATGAGCCAGCTTTCTATTTTTTTCCTTCCAATATTTTCCTTCTATTCTAGTGGCAAGATGAAGTGTTTCAAGCAGTATTTATCTTGAGCAGGCCACAGATTTTCTGCCATGATCTGGATTATTTCAGTTACATTGCAATGAGATGCTATAGTTCTGTGCTTTGCAGATGACTCTCGCTTCTGATAAAAGCAAGGAGAACTTCACCTGAAAGATCTAGTGTTTCAAATCCAAAACTCTGCAGTTATAGTAGAAATAGGCTGTGTTGAAAATTAGCGTAGTGAATAAAGCAATGATCCTTGAGTTGAAGGGTCATAGTTTCTTCTTTATGCAATTTCTGTCTTCACATGGGGAAAACTTCTGTGCATCTTCCTTCTTTGCACAGGTATTACTGGATGGCATAAGGAACAGGAGTAGTGGGAAAGAAAAATGAAGACCACTGTGGTTTTTCAGCATGTTTGAAATATTTCTGTGTTAAGATTTCAGACATAAGCTCTGGAACATTAATTATTTGTTTCAGATTATTATTTTAATTTATAAATACGGAGAACAGAAGTCTCCAGCTCTAAGGCATCACGTAGCACATAAGAAAGCAGAGGGGCTAGGTTTCCACTGACAGCATAAATATATCGGGCTATTGACAGAAATTTTGTGGTGTTACTGTTTAAACTTAGTGTTTGCACCTTATGGGCACCAGAAGATCAGACAAGGTACTGAAAACACAGAATTACCTCAATTGGGTAAAATCGAAGGTTCATCCACTTTCACTCCTGTTTCTTGAAGCCAATCAATACTGGAAGTCTGTGGGGAGTATAACAGTAGAGGTGCATGGGGAGGCATTTCCAGGATACACTTCTCAGACATAAGTCTATAAGAAAACAATATACATTTCCTGGTGTGAGGTTTGTAGGGGTGCTATGGACCTGCAAACATTTGCCGGCTTTTGGAGCTTGGAAACAAGGAGTAATATGTTCTGTAAACCCTTGGGAAGCTCCCAGAGCTTGCATTGTTCTTTTTGATTACAGTTTGAGGACGGTGTTCCCTTCCCTTTCAGCACTAGGAGAAAACTGCAGAGAAATGCTGCTCTGTGGGCAGTTCCATTGTCAGATGTTCTATTGTAAGTTTTGTGCTTTAATGAGAAATGTCACTGCTGGTCATGAGTGACATAGCTATGTCTTCTGGGAACATCTTGCCCAAGCGTTGGGAAGTGCTGATAGTGTTGATGTCTCTTTTCATGTAAAAACAACAACCAAAAAAAAAAGTGCTTCTCAGGCTCCATTTACTGTTGTCCTCTGTCTTTTAGGCACCTTTATTGACAATATTATTTGATTTTTTAAAATTATTATTATTTATTTCTGTTTTGTCTTTTTAGTACTTCTTAATTCCTAGGTATTTTGGTTTAGTCTTTCTTTTTTCTTAAATAGCATTATGATTGTTTGTTGGGAACCATCTGATGTGTTGAATCTACGCAAATTTTACATCTGGCTATCTGTAAATACTGTGTCAACAACCCTCTGCTGCTGATAAACTACCTGTGAACAGAGAATAAAATGGGGCTCTCTGAAGTCAGTCTTTTCATCATGTTACCTCTTGCTAACTCTGCAACTGCTAGCAGCTATTCCAGTTTGTGACTGTGAGACAAGCTGTTAATGCAGCCTTTGTCATTTCAATTCTTCACACTTTTTTTCTTCGTAACACTCTTTGCCATTTCAATTTTTCGCACATTTGTGTGCACGCTTGTCTTTATATGGTACGTGTGCTCTAACTGAAGCCTCATGTTGGCTGTTACTGTAGAATCACAAGTGCCATGGGCTATTCATTTGTAAGAGCCTATTAGTTTAAAAAAAGACCCAACTCCAGCCCTGGGGCTGGGGAAGAAAAAAAAACAACCACAAAAAAACCAACAAAAGGTGGCTATGGTCAGTGCTGTGGGTTGTGCTCATGCAGTACTAGATTGCTGCAGTTCATCAGCCAGGCTGAAGCTGGAGAACACTGCTTCCCTGTCTGGTTTCACTGGGGGTTATCAGTTGAAAGACTCTTTCTGTTGCCTGTTAAAGTGCTCAATTTCCCAAATAAAAAGGCCAAACCAAAAGATCAGCTTATATTTTGCAAGTTAGCAGGTATTGCTTTTAGTCAAGAGAAATGAATTGTGTTTTTCAGTTCTGCAAGATCTTTCTTTTTAGCAATCCCAAGCCACAAACTAAACCTTTTCAAGCATCTACTTGTGTTGATAATGTCATAGTGGCAGCATAATTCAGAAGCAGATTTGTGTTAAGACATTCAAACCCCCACTTTTCAAATTTCTCTTTAGAGGTGTCTACCTGGAAGATTTAGATGAAGACCTGCAAGAAGAACAGCTCAGAAAATATGCAGAAACTTTTGGCAATAGCTTCTGTTTAATATGTTGCAATTATTTTGTCTTCTGGATTGGGGAGACGTGTATGCATTGATGTGCTTTGAGTTGAAAAGCTTTGTCCGGAACTTCTAGAGTGGATACTTTTTTTTTTTTAAATGTCAAATGGAAAGTATTGAAACATTTTGGTTTCTTGTATCTGCTTGTTACAACTCTGATGTATGTTTTAGAACCCTTGTAGTGTTTTTCCTTGATTCTTAAAGAAAGTGCAACCAAATTCTGCCATTTTCTGCAGCCTGCCCTAGTCCTCTTTGTGCAAGCAGCTACCCTTGTTTGCCTCCTCAGCTACCATCAGGCTTTGTGTTGGCCTGCTGCCTGGCTCCATTAATAATAATACGATCCTTACAGTTTTGGATTCAGAAAATAAGGTTTCCAGTCATTGGGCAATAGTTGAGATGGAACAAATGTGTAATACAAGTTAGTTAATATTTAATTTTTACTCCAGTGGTTTTGTTTTGAAGCCATGTATGATGATGTTCAATTATGATTATTTCTCCATATTTTCAAGTGATTTTTTGCACGGAAGGCATGGTATATTGGAAATTGGGAGGAACTACATTTTAGTTCAGTCCCCCTGGAGATCTCTGTGGGCTACTAAAAGACTGAAGTACCACACAGGGAAGCAGTAATCAATGGGTCATCACTATAAATGCTCTTGGGCGGTTGGGGCAGGAACACCACAAGTTGAAGCAAGACTTGAAAAATGGGTCAAACGAGAGTCACTGGCCAATATGGGCATTAGGCATAGGTACACTGAGGCCATGCTTATTTGGGAAAACGCAGATATACAAGGGAAACAGGCAGGAAAAGCCTTACTGGGTCCGTGCAACTCTGGAACTGTGGAGATAATGCAAAACACTAAATCCCGAAAGTTTCTGATTGTTTGATGTGTAAGAGAAAATTAAAGCAGTCATGTAGGCTGTACATGTTCTATTATATTTCTGTATTCCTCTTTTAGGAAGGTGGTTGTTTTATTTTTAGCTAAAAAATTTTTGAAGGTGTGATTACTGAATGTTGGTAAGGAGCTTTTATAAATTGATGGGCTATTTCCTGGTTCCAACCTGAGCAAAACAGTTGAACTTTGATAGAGATGAGGCTCGTTTAAGACACGGCACAGGTGCAATCATTACGATGGTCTTGATATGTTGTTGACTTACAAACAAACAAGATTTATTATACTGGGTCATTTAATTTTGAAAGCTTTCTGCAGTGTTGCCGAAGTTCATTATACTACAGAAAGTGGGAGGGTTTAGGTGCCAAGACAAATTCCTAAATAAATAAAAAAGCCCCTGCTGAAACTTTGCGTGTTTGTTCATCTCTTTTGGTAACAGTGCCTGGGATCCCACCTTCCGCAAGTCTGGCTGGTTGTGAATCCTGTGGTGTCCTCTGGTGCATATGTTGTGAGTGAATGTATTGGCCTTTTTGGGATCCAGCTCATGAAACCTACCTGGAAAACCAGCAACACCAGTTGTGAGTTCTGTGAATATTCAGAAAAAAAGCTGTGTGTGCAGTATTACTGAATGGTTTCTGTGTAGGGAGCAGGCTGAGTCCCTCCTGCATGTTAATGTCCTTCTCAAATTTGCTATTTACTGTTTGGAAATCAATTTTACATTGTTTCCTGAAGACTTAGGGGTTTTCTGTTTTGATAAGCATGCACCTGTTGTCCTGTGTCTTCTTAAGTTAATGTGTATTGCCCCATCTTCACATAAAAAACACTTCAGCCGTTTTCTGTTCCCAAACTTTTAATGCACAGTTTCAAGTTGAGATGCTAATTATGAGTTAAAAAACCCTGACAGATTAAAAGCTGGAACGACAGTGGTTTGGATACCAGGATAGTTTCATAAGAAAGAAACCCACAAAGGATTAAAATCTGGGCAAAGACTACTGTGAGCTACTATAGAGGCTATAGAGCACAGGATAAGAAGATCTGGGTGAATTACTCTTCCTCCCACCTTCTTATATACTACTGGAGACTGTTACAAGTCTTGTTTTTTTCTATTATACTATTTTCTGTGAGCAGTATCAGTTATGATGTCTTACTGGAGAGACTGCAGCATTAGATTACTTAGATTACTGTGGGGTAGTAGAATTTTTAGGACATGATCTACATAAATATTTGATTTTTTTTCCATGGAGATTTTTCTAGAATGGACAGAGGGGAGGGAGGTGACTGTAGACAATCATTGACAATTGGTACAAATCATTGAGATCAAAATTCAAAATTAATCTTGAATCTAGTTGTGTGCCCAAATAACTTGAAGAACTTACACAATGACCAGCAAAATCGAAGTTGCTAAGATGAAAGGAGTCTTTGCTCTAGAGCGATCAAGATGGACTTCTTTTTCTTGTGCATGTTTTTTATTTGCTTTTAATTGATGCTGACTGCAGTGGTGTGGTAAACCGTAGAAACAAAAGATTCTGTAACTTAAAGCAGGTGATATACTGTTCTAGTCTCTCTAAAGTCCAGACATGCAGTGTTGTACTGCTATATGGCAGCTATTTTTGTATTTAGAAGGTAGTTCTGAGCATTTCAGCATGGAGCAATTCAGTATAACATGAGAGTCATTGTAGGGTATAAGTTATGTGATAGTCTAATTTAAAAAAAAATGAAGTAGCTTTAATGAACTCTTTGTAGAAATAGATGATGAACTGAATAAACAATACAATGCCTATGTTAAAATATTTTTTGTGCTCTTAACCACATTTGCTTTTGCTAGATCAGTGGTCTTTGTATTCATGTGTCAGAAGTTTCACCCAAAACCCAATTTCAGATCAGATCTTGTCACTGTAACTGGCTCTTTGGTCTGTCATGTCTATGGGAAATGAGTGGGGTGGGACAATGTCTTTGTTGGTAAATAAGAAACGGTTTTGCTCGGTATCACCATGAAAGCCCATCTTCTAACACTGCACTTCAGGAATTGGCTGCTTTTTTATTTAGTTTTATCAAGCAGCTGGGGAAAAGGAAACTTTGCACTGTAGAAGGAAGATGATTAAAAAAGGGGTTGGCAGTTGGCATCCTTAGAAAGGTGAAATGAAGGTTTTGACTTAATGTGCCTTTATAGTATATGCTCCTAGTGCAGGTAAGTATTCTGACAGAATTGCTTTTAAAGAAAGTGGTGCTCCCCAGACAGCTTAGTGTTCTAGCCTCCTTTTCAAGGTTGTGATCAAACTACTGTACAGTTTGGCTTTATTAATAATATAAATATAACAAGAAATGCTTTTCCACCTCTAAAAGTGCATAGAATGAAGGGCTAGGATGTCAAAGGTCTAGGACATCATTCACCTCCCCCTGCCCCACCTACTACTAGAGGCTCAGATAATGATTTTTAGGTAGTTGCTTGTAGTCAAAGAGATAAATATGAGAATCAGCAAGTAATTAGTCTCTTACTTAGATGGGAGTCTGAGCAACCAAAGCAAAAGAACTTAACTTACAAGTGATTATTTAATTAACATACTGTACATTAAGCATCTAGTTGCATCTAAATGAAACTCTAGAGACTAATTCAAAATGCCGTTGTTAGGCCACTGGTCCGATTAGTTTACAGCTGTAATATGTCAGAAAATTTTGGTTTTTAGTTATGGGTGTACTTTGATAGCTGTGGAATAAGCAGAGCAGATGATCAATTGTTATGAATGGAATTAAATGGATAATATATTCAGTAGCTTCAAGACAAGGATGTTGAATTCTGAGATTTTTCAGACCCTTTAAAGAAGCAGTAACAGCCATGAGTGTTCTAACAGAGGTCAAGTGTTGCTCATTTTGAACTTCTGAGTCAGCCCTTTGATTAGGGCAATTTCAAGTGTTTTATGGCAATGGTTAGTGAAGTTTAACTTGATAGGAGGTGTAATGCATTGGGAAACATTACCGAGAGGAAAATACTTTGGCTGTCGCCAAGCATTTAGTATGGTTCTTCATATGCTTTTTAGGGTTAAAGATTTTTCAAAATACTAAAAATAATAACCAGAATGATCCATATTGATGCAGTTTATGAAATGCTGTTGTTAATACGTGCGGTTAACTGTTAACAGTTTCTGTGTTACAATGGAGGTAGTGAGTCACTTAAGATTTGATATAATCTGAGTGTGTATCTGTTGGTCATCTGAGTTCATTTGCTGATAATGCATTAGGATAGTTTTTGTCACGTACTGCCACTTGACTTCTGTAATGTAATTTTGGACTGATCCTCCACTTCTTCCCCCATTATTTTCCTTCATCATGTAATTCATGGAAGCCTTTGTGTTCTAGGTGTGTAACATCTTATATACTCGAGGATGAGATTGAAGAGTGGTTATTTATTTTTGTTACCTTAGATGTCTGAGATCAGCCCTTCCTGTTACGTTAGTCAATATTATCAGGAGCATAAAATGTGGGGACTTTTTACCTATCTATCCACTGAAATTCTTTAAAAAAATTGTTTATAATGATTGTATGTTATACTTCTGGGGACCAGAAAAGTGTGGCTGAAGTTAAGCTGCAGTCACTGTCAGAAAATCCTTCTCTCTCTGTGTCTGTGATGTTCAGGTATGTATTTTCACTTTTATCATTACATAGCCTCTGTTTTAAAGAAACACTGGTGGTGTTAACACTAGTGCCACCAAACAGCTTTTAAGTGTCTGTGCTTGTCGCGGTTGGTAAATAGAAGATCATAGATGCATGAAAGTTGTTTTCATTAGGACACTGTCCTGTTCTTTGTGCTGTTTACGACAAAGAGAACTTTAAAAGGAGCAATATTACATTAATTTACCTTCTTTCTTCCAAAACTGAGTACAAAGTGTCATTATTTATATCTGGAAAATAACAACTTTTCACCCTGCTGCCCTGCTTTTTTTGTTTTTCTTTTTTCCTTGGCTTCCTTGCATCAGACTGTCACTGTTGTCTCAGAGATGAGAGTTTATCTAGGGACTCAGATCAAAGCATTGCAAGAGATGAAGTCTGAGTGAAGACTTCATGTTACAAAGCACAAACTGCTAAGCACAAAGCAATGAGGACTCCAGTGATGCACCCCGGCAGCCTGCCCTGGGTCAAATGTGACTTGGCTTTCTTAAACAGTCAAGCCCCATGTGTAACCCACATACAGCCCCTTCATCAGGCTGTGCCAATGAAACTGAATTTAGGCTGTGCAGATGGGGCAGTCTGTGTGCAGGTAGAAATTTCCATTGCATTAAATGAAGGTGTATGCTGCTCTGTGTTCTACACTATCATCAGGATGGTTGGCGTTAGTATTTCCAGCCTCTGTCTGGTATTTGATTTAGGACTTTTGTATTATAAGTGACTTTTCTTTATGACAAATTAAGCTTTCTGTGAATATTTTATGATAGGGAATAGAATGGCTGGAAGGAGTCAGGACACAAATTGGGAAGCTTTTTCATTTTGCAGCATGTATTTTAATAGTAAAACATGCCATTAAGTGACTGATATGGCACAAAATAGCAAACTATTTCTGCAGTTTACTTAAACTTGAAAATAATTATTGTTAGAGGAGAAAAAAAAATATTCTCAGTGTTAGTTTCATTCCACATGATCTTCAACAGAGTTTGTGGTAATGGAAAGAAATTTAGATCATGCATTTTCTTCAGTTTTAAAATTTGATAATCTGTAGACAGGACATAAACAAGAAGATCATAGTTAATTTTTATTTTTTGAGTGGTTCAGTGAGGTGATTATATCCCTGCTTGCATATTTTTCATGTTTATTTTGTCAGTTTGCCTGAAAGAAAGCACATGCTGCCTATTAGAGTCACTGTACAGAGGATTAAAAACTCCAGAGGGTCCTGTTGAATTCAACTTTATGTAGGCATAAGTATTTCAGTTGTGTCAGTAATTCACATTTAAGGAGTGTTGAAGTCTTTCCTCCCTTTTCCCCTTGTGTCCTTGAATTGATAAATCTGCTTTGTCAGTGTGGAAAATTTCAGCAAAGCTAATGATTTTCATTTCAAGTTATCTTTTCCTCTTTTCTACTGATCAGATCAAAACAGCAGTTTCAGCCATAAACTACTTAATATACAAGAACAGTTAGAGTATTTTACTGGGGGGTGGAATTCTTTATTTTGTGGCTGTAGATATTGTATGTAAATCACGAAGCAGCTGTGGAAACAAAATTAATTATACAAGTCTCTGAATTTGGACTTGCCTGTGGAGGAATAAAACTTTAAAGTTGAGTAGAAAATCACTTGACTTTCTAAAGAGTAGTGGACTTTTTCTGAAGACAATACATAACCAGTAAATTCAGCAATAGAATATGCTATAAAAAATTCTGAGTTATTTATCTGATTTTTTCAGAGTTGTAATTTTTATGTCATTAGTAGATATGAAAATTACACAACTACGGATTTCTTTTTTAATGTTGTATTCAAAAGTAGCTGATTGAAGACACTTCTTGGTGGGGGGCGTGTGGGGTGGGAGGGGACTTTTTTTTTTTTTTAAATAAACCTTCTCCCATGGTTTTGAATTTCCTGCCTGACATGTTACATCTTAAATTTTGTCAGATTCATAGGACAAGGGGATAACAAGTTTAAATTGAAAGTGGGGGGTTTAGATTAGATATCAGGAAGAAATTCTTCCCGGAGAGGATGGTGAGGCACTGGAACAGGTTGCCCCGAGAAGCTGTGGATGCCCCATCCCTGGAAGTGTCCAAGGCCAGGCTGGATGAGGCTTGGAGCAACCTGGTCTGGTGGAAGGTGTCCCTGCCCATGGCAGGGGGGTTGCAACTATCTAGTCTTTAAGGTCCCTTCCAACCCAAACCACACTATAATTCTATGAGATTACCCCTGTAAAATCATACTGGATAATGTGACAGTACATGAAACAAGCAACATGACATGATGTATCAAATACAATGCTTCATGTAGCAAGTTGTCAGCAAATAGTTATATTTTTCCCAAGAATGTTGACATACTTCTCGTACTTCTCTTGAGCAGGGCATGTTGAATAGTGCATTTTTTGAAGTTATATATATGGGGACATATATTGATGCTGTGGGAAAACTCTCATATGACTGCTGGATGAATTTAATGAGAATTTTGAGAAGCTTCCTGCTTGTTCACAGTAAATAGCTTTACTGATGTTCTCTCTGAGTGTCTGAACTCCTTCTGGAGTTCTGACCTACCCACATTAACTTGCGGTGACATGTCTTTCTATATCACGTGTTATATTACAAGTTATTCGGCCATGAACCTTTGGAACCAAATCACTAACACTTTTTGTATAGGCAAAAATATTGTCTATAAACCTCACAGTAGTAGGTTCTGAGTCTCAAGTGAGATGCCATAAAAAGGGGTACAGTGGTTTCATGCTGATTTCTGTTACTGTCTCTGTTACTCTTGCTGTGCGTGGGCCAGAATACTGCATCCAGTCAGTGTGTCTGGTACATACTTTTTACTGGATTGATGGAAGATAAGCAGATAGTACTGTATTTGTCATCAGAAAGGCCTAGCTTTGTGTAATTGGTCATGTCATTAATCAAGTTTCTTATGTATTAATTGAAACTCAAATTTAGTTTTTTTCTCAGTGATTTCTTGTGAAACTGGAAATGATGAGGTTTTAAATGTTAACTTTCATGTAACTTGTTCTAATGCTGGCCGACATAGTCAGATGTATTTCTATATTACAAAGGAAAAATACTTAATTTTGTAATAGAAGTCCAGCATTAAGTGTTTTAATGGAGTTATGAGTTGCAGGGAAGTCAGTATTTAAGTCAGGGGTTTATTCCTCTTCAGCAAGTATGTAAAACTGATACTAGTTCTGTAATTAAAATGCCAGATGGAACAATAAAACCTCACAGAAAGCGAAGTAGTCAATAATGAAATGCTGCAGAGCTCTGAAAAAAACCTAGTAATCATAAAATGTGGGTTCTGCTGTAGAAATAAGCAAGACCTTCATATGAAGCAAAAAATGATAAATACTGTAATTCCTTTAAAAAAAAAAAAACAAAGAGATTAGAAATCTGTGTGAGTTACTGCTAGAAAATGTGTATTTTATATTTGAAATACTTACTATAATATTTTATTTTAAATTTACTATTAAAAATACACGAAATGTTTATATTTAGGTAGATGTAAATCATCTTTGTTAATATATGGGGTTTTTTTTCCCATTACATGAGTGGTATAGTACTTCTGAGGCAAGTTAAGTGAGGTTCACTGCCATAGCGGCAGATTTTGGACTATTGTGAAAACATCTAACTTGGTTAATTAGATAAAAAGAAAATGAAGGTCTTCAGGGTGTTTTGGCTTTTTATTCCTCCTCAGTGTAGTGGGTTTGTCTTCATACCCCTTTTCACTCCTTGTTTTGCATGTGGAAGGGATGTTCCCTTGCATCTTGGAGGGTTCTGCAGCATATGCTATATGACCTGCTTGAGCCAGTAAATTTATCAGAGTTTAGATCAAGTAGTTCTTTTCCTTAACTGTATGCCAAGGAGGCATTTCGCTGTGAATGTGTAAACACATTATGTGGATACAAGGAAAAAAAACATGATCTGGTTGCTCATAATGTACCCCATATAAGTGACAACCCAATGGATTAGATATGAGTAATCATGCTACAGTGTTACTGTATTTGCAGATCCTCATGGACTTTGGCAGCAGTCGTAAGTGATGATTCTGTGTATCTAAAAGCATATGATGTAAGATGAAACATAATTGTCTGTACATCACTGGCTATTCCAATTGAAAACTTCCTTCATGTTGTGCATAATAGCAGTCCCTCACTTTCTGTGTGCTTGACAGTTTTTACGAAGACTTGCATTTACAGATTAGGAACTGTGGGTGTATGGAGGTGAGAAACATGGGTTGGTAAAGATAGGGAAGGCAGATCAGACTAAGTCCTGATTTGGAGAGGCAGCTGTAATCAGTAAGAATGGGGAATAAAATTAAAAATTCTTTTGGGGGTTGAGGTTGTGAGGTTGAAGAGGGAGGAGGCGATAGAGATAAGTTTACAGCTGAGCATAAGCGAAGCTACTCATAAAACTCCTCCAACTTTGTTTCATACATTATTAACTTTGAAGGAATTCTTTATCTGATTTATGTAGTGTTGAATGTCAGCTCCGTGTACTAGGTACTTCTGTTGTTCTATATAGAAGGTCTTGTTAAAAGTCAAGAGAAGGATAAAAATCAGGTTGCAGTCTGTTTTGTGAAGAAAAAATAAGTCCTCAACTGTGGCCAAGCTTTGGGCATTAATATAGTAGAAATACAAATTGCAAATTAATAGATTAATATAATTTCTTTTTTCTTACTTCTAAGTGACCACTCAGCTGAGAAGATGTTGGTAGTTTGCTCTCTGTGTGTGGCTTTTGAATTGCCTGTTGTGAAATAAAATGAATGTGGAAGAGAAGTCAAACATGCCTTAGTGTATTCTGTCTTTGAATCCATTGAAATATTAGTCATTGACGAATACAAATTGAACTTGATTACCACATTTTACTTCCACTGTAATTTTTCTCTATTTAGAGGCTCCTTATTCTATTAAAAAAGAAGATTTGAAGTAATGATGATTGGTGGTCTGCACTACTGACTTTTTTACTGATTTAAATCAAATTTAGTTGTGCCACTGAGGATATTATTAAATATCTATCAGTTCATTTATCCAATTTAGACACAGAATAGGATTTAGGACACATGTTTTCAATAACACAGAAACAACTGAGGACAAAATGGGTAAATAGCAAGTAAGGGCTGAATATGTACTCCATTCCCATGTGCCTAGGAGACATCCTGGGTGCTGGGACTCAACTCTCTCTGCTGGCAGACTGTTAGGAAGGTCCCTGATGCAATTTTGCGGTGTTCCAACTAGTGAACTATAAACCAAGTCCCAGCCGTGTTTTGGCAGTGGAGACGTTCCAGAGAGTGCCTCTGACTGAGACTATGTGGTGTTCTCTGCTAGGGTCCCAGTACGTTTTTGCAACATCAGCTGTATGCTAAGCCACTGGAAATTGTTTAATCTCTTTTTCCATCCCTGGTGTATTTAGGGTTTTAAGCATTAGAACATCTTTAATTACCATTATTGAAGGTCTTTCAACTTTGAAAATTGGAAATATATTTCACCAGAGACTACACCACGGTAATTGGCATGTTGTTGCAATGTCTGCGCAATGTTGTTCCCATTTCAGTCTGTTACATAAAAGATTGTTTGTGGATTTTCCCCAGAAGTATAAAGTTAATTCAATCCATGCTCTATGAAGTAATTCTTGTTTGTGGAAATGAAATTATAATTTTTCAAACTGTGAATTATTAGTCTGCTTTGCTCAGAAAGATGGCTTTTGAGATAGAGAAGCATTGTTTCCTTTTATTTGCATTAATCAGGACAATAGAGTTGTCACAGCTTAGTTCTCTAATGTTGTGATGGAAAAGAATATAATTACAAGTGTCTGTGCTAAAAGGTTTTTATAAAATACATGTGACCTTTTTTCAGTAAATCACTGCTTGGTGCTTTCACCCAACCCAATTATATTGAACTATGATGATCATTTTGTTGTAAGATTATGAAAAAAATACTGGCAGGACAGACCTGAAGAGACTACCTCATTGTTCCTTTGTGCTTCTCAGTAACATTTCGTGAGGTATGACGACTTCTTCTCAGTTCCATGTACATTATTGGAGATGGCAGCACAGTATGCAGTGATTCTGAGAACCTCAAACTGATCAACTGACCTTGAATTTCTAAAGAGTGGGACTGTCTAGGAGAACCCTAACCCCAGAAGGAGGGAGTACAAGACAGTTTTTCCTTTACACATACAAACTGCACTCATTCAACTGTTAACACACATGCTTTACTGTCTCATCAGCAATATATTTTCAGTCATCATGAGCTGAGTGAATGAAAACATTGTGTTTGAAGACAGAAATATGAAGAAGACACAAATATGAAGGAGTCCCATTTTAGCAAATGAACTAAAAGCTTTGATACTGAATTGTCTCCTGCGAAGTAACAGGTAATAAATTCTTGCAGATGGTTGTGCTGGTTTTAGTCAGGGAAGAGTTCACTCTCTTCACAGTGACTGGTATCCAGTTTACTGGATTTACCCTGAGAAAAGTACTGGTAAGGTGTCTTTTTAGCTGGTGCTGGGGAGTGCTTGCACCAAATTCAATGTCTTTCTCAGCTTCTGATAGTGCAGCTGTGTTCCCAACTTTCTCACTGCAAGCAGTGTGGGGGACACACAGTTCAGACAGCTGACCCAAATTGACCGAAGGAATATTTCACTCCATAGCACATCATGCTCGGTACATAAGCGGGGAGTGTGCTCGGGGGCCATAACTCTTTCCTTAACTCTGTTAGCTCCTTAACTGCTTTGATAACTCCTTTGTTAGCTCCTTGTTTATTCATGAGTTGGTGGGTTAGCTTTCCTGGTCATGCTGTCGCGTGTGGGGCTCACCTGGACTCTGCTGTGATTGCTCTCGCGCTCTCTGACTCTCACTCTCCATATGTACTCATGATCCATATATACTCATGCATCTCTGTGGACTGGGCCAGTGTTTTGAGAAACTTTCATGTATTGGAAGAAGTGTTGGGTATTTAATTCCTAATACAAGCCTGGTTCAATTTTTACAAATGTTATTTAGCTAGCAAAAATCTAGAAGGACAAAACAACAAAAAAAAAAAGGAAATAATTTGCTTGCCAGCACTACTGTTTTAGACACACTTCAGAGGAAAAAGATTAGTGAAAAACATAAGCTACTATGCTATTCTCACGGGGTTTCTTAGGGAAAAAAAAAAAACAACCCACAACCCAACACAGTAGTATGTGATGGACTTAACAATTTAAATGAGGAATGGGCTATTGTAACATTGTTTCCAAACGGGCAATACTATCTCTGTGTTTTAGTGAATGTGTAACACTGTAACTCTTTTGTTCTAGGAGCTCTGTGTTTTACCTGCGCAAACTGAATGTGAATGTATTTTCTTGTAGATCTGAAATTAACTGCATAGGAAACTCTGTAGCTAGTAGTTGAGTGGACAGTTAAGACCACCTGTACTAGAATTTATTCCATTAGGAGAAAGAGCTTAAGTGGGAGCAAGGAAGGGATGAGACATGAGTTTGAGCACAGACTTAGTGTATTCATTGGCTCCTAGCGATTGATGCTGTTAACTACTGAAGTACCAAGGTATGGGTTGTTATTCTCAATTATCATATCATTAGATACAGGGTAGGACTGTTAGTACTGATTGTGATTTGTTAATGATTCTTATTGCAGATAGTGCTAATACTTTAAATCTCTAAATATTTTTGTCACTACTTTACCACCGGTTTTGTGCTATTCTGGATGCATTGCATAATTGTTGGATTCTGTCCTATTTGCCTAATTCCAGGTTGTTTTATGATGATAATTCCATCTTGAGACAGTTGGATGGCCCTGTTCTCTTGAATGATGCACAAGATCTTTGCCATCTTTCCAAATACGGTGAATAGTACACATGCTTAAATCAATTATCATCTCAAAGTTTGTCATTGATGCATTTTAATATCTCCATGTGTTGAATGTTAAGGAATAAGATGAATATGTTGACAAGAACTATAAATGACTTTGGCATTGACCATCAGTCATTTTAATTAGCAAACTTCTAAATACACTGGAATCAATTAGTTCATTTAGAAAGTAATGCAGGTAAGTAGTCAAGGTATACTTTTAGTTTTTAAATTTTTAAAATCTTGCAGTAGTAGCCCAGGCTAAATACAAAATAATAGGACCAGCTGGAGTAGCAATGGGATATTGTAAATATGCTCCAGGTTTATTATCTTCTGTGTTATAAACATTTTCTTTGAAGTGAGATGACAGTGAAATCGGTCACTTACTGGATTTGTCTTGATCATTGCATCTGCTGAATAATTGCACAGTTAATTTTTGATTAATAGTGGCTAATCCAGGACATAATTCATGAAACTTTAATTCACTAATTTTAAATTGTTCATTCACTGATGTAATTAATAATTTAGTTCCTAGAGGCTGCTGTAATAACAACACTGAAGACTGATTATTTTCTGCCAGAACTGACAAACAAGAGGAGTCAAAGGCTGCCTGCCACCCCATTTCTCTGGTGGAGCAGAACCTCTCTCCGTAGGATTATTTGATGTCCAATGTTTTTAGTCTTGTCTCAAAGAGAAAACAGGTAACAGCAATTCTAAGAAGGGCTATTACAAGGAAATATATTTGACTGGGCAAAGCCATCCTTGCTTATAAACCTGAGATGAAGATCTGTTCAATTTGGAGGGGAAAAAAAAAAAATCAGATTTAGTTTGATTTCAGACTTGTGACTTATGGTCGCAAGAAAATTTTCCATTATTAGTTTGACTGGTTGATTCATATCTGACAGGATATTTTAGAAGTCTTAAAAATAATAAAAACAAGACTGTATTGTCTCTGGCATAATTTTCCTGTTGATTACCTCCCTTCTAGTTCCATTTGTTCCAGAACTCATAATATGCAAATTAAAGGGTGGCAGGATATTTTGCTTGTAGGTGTGGTTTGTGGTAACACTTGTGATCACAGAACTTGCTGGTTTTGAGGCTGTTGTGTAGATCGTTCCTGAGGCTGGTTTGGAGCTGTCTGTGCATATCAGTGCCACACAAAGCTGCCAGCACCTCTGTGAACTTACATTTTCTTTTCCTTTTTTCTTTTTTCAATTGAGAATTATTTAATTCCTGAACTATTTGCTATTATGGAAATTAGAGGGACAGAAGAAAATTGTTTTATGCCACCCAAGGACTCCTGAAGTTATTCCTTTTGTGCAGTTTTCTGTCTACTTTCTTTTACCTGAGCAGTTGAAACTGATTGTTGATGTGCATTTTCTGCGTGGAGAGATTTTAAGATAAATACCTTAGAAATCCTGACTGGAAAAGCAGAGGTTTCTAGGTGTTGGATTGAAGTGTGCTTTATGCAAGCATCTCTACTAAAAATATATTTGGTTTATATTTGGTGAGTTTTTTGGCAGAGTAGTATAACGTGGTGTTCGTTGCTGTCATTTTTTTTCTGCGTACTGACTGGTGAGCTAGTAGTGCAGTTGTCATTAGTGCAGTTTTTATGACACTTCTGTCAGCACTTTCTCCAAGGTCTACTCTTCTCTGGCAAAGAAGTATCTTTTTTAGCTCTGCTTATGAATCTTTCCTACAGACTTTCTAATTTGTTACTAATAATACTGGCTTGAAGTGCTTCACCACATCCTGGAAAGGTATGACAGCTGTTCAGTTTTCCAGGTTTGTCTCTTAACTAACTCAGATTTCTTAACATAGTGTTCAAGGTTTTCTTTAGTGATAGAATGACAAATTCTGAGTGTGATGAGTAAATAAAGGAGACTGTAAGATAATGACATGTTAATTCAGTAATTTGATTAGACTAAGCTCAGACAGTTCAATAGTATCTATAATATTCTATCCTTCAGTTTCCAATTTCATTCTCTTTTCAAAATATATATATATATGATTAGCAACTGCATTTGTGAACATTGGGCAGTTGCTGTATTGTGCAAGCCCCTAAGAAAGAGCTAGATAGTGCAGGTATCTCCCTTTCTTGAATTGTTAAAAATAGCATAGAAATCAAATTGCGGAGTTATCCTTTCATATCTTTCTCATGCTTGCTTCAGGTCACTCAACAATGAGCTTCCTTCTTTTTGTGTCTGAGTGAATTTATCTTAATGGGGCTTTTTACCAAGTGATTTCTTCCATCCCAAAACTCTCACTTCATGCCCTGTATAGTTCTTCTAATGGAAAGAAATACGTAAGAATTGTAGACTGACTCAGTAGAAGGCAGGCCTACAGAAAAGACCAGGTTTTTAATGAGGAGGGAGCTCATAATATGACACAGACATGTATACAGTGATCACATGAATGATGACTGGAAGGAAAAGTTTACATTTAAATGGAGTTTTTAGATTAGTTTATTTTCCTAAAATACTGTGTTTCTACTGTGATTTTTCTGCCCTTATCTAGGCTGATGTATTTGATGATACTGGTCATCAAATATTCTGAGGAAATGTACATTTTCTTTGAAAAATAGAGCATTCAGTATGTTGTTATGAAAAATCTTGATCTGAGAATAACTGTGTCCTCAGGCTATGCTAGTTGAGTTCATCAGGACCTATGTTATATAGCAGTACCTAAACAAACTGTCCATCATTCCATAGTGGTACAGCAAAAGCAGGGATTTTCTGTTGGTGCTGCGTCAGGCTAGAGCAGAACTGTATTACTGGTATTAAAATCTGTTTCAGTAGAATGACTAGCTAAAGTCGTGGTGGGTTCCTATACTGTCTTCTGCTACTGTTGCCCCTTTTTCCTAGAAGCCTGCTTGGTTTGATGCACATCTTTATTCCCACCACCTCTTCAGGCTTCACCCTTGGGTCCTTGCTCCCAGTATGGGTAGGACTGGCATGCCAGCTTCCTGGTTGTGACCCCATCCTAGCTAAGTGAACTTGGGGATACCCAGGGAAGTCCCCACTGTGGTCTGCTCTGCAGACATGGTGTATTCCCTCTTTTGGTGTGTTGTGCTGCAGGCCTGGTGCTAGTGTGTGCATCGCCTGTACTTAGTGTAAGAGGGAATTAAGGCTTGGAAGGATTTTACCGAGTGTTGGAAAGCTCAGGGAAGGATGGATCCGCACCTTAATCCCTAATGGAGAATAGTCTGTATGCTAGCAGGTCATAGACTGCTGGGGAGTGCATCAATGGCTGTGGGAAAAGAGGGGAGAAACAGAATGCAAGAGATTTGAGATTAATATCTTAGATTTTCAGTGTTAGAAAACTTTCCAGGATTTGCAGTCTCAGCAGAGAAATCATGAAATTAACTTCACAGAATGAAATAGAATAGTGAATTTACATGTTTAGTTTGCTTTCAGGATTCAGATACACTGGAAGAAGGCAGAGGTATTGCATTGTCATTGTCCTACAACTGTTGTTTGGATTGTGACCCTGAAATTATCTGAGCTTCATGCGTATTTAAAATACTTGCATTACTGAATCAACTCACATCATGTAAACACCTCAGATTCTGTTCTACTCAACTAAAATCAAAGAAAGATTTCCATACACTGCATTAAAGTTTTATTTAGTATCTAGCAAATAAGGTAGTGGCAACTTTTAAAATAACATTTTCTCATTCTCAGAGGAGCTCAGCACTGAGAAACTTAATGAAGTAGGTGGTGTTGGTGTGGGGGAGTGAGACAGAAGATAGGGGAAAAAAGTGAAGTGCTTAATTACAACAATCAAATGTATAATATCTAATGCTAAAATCTGCTTGCAAGTAGAACCACTATTTTTTTTTTTAATAAATAATTTGTTTTAAGGGAGGCATATGACTGTTAGTCTACAGAGAATAACAAGTGATATTACTACCCCCAGAGGGGCAGTATGCAATACACAATATCAAGATATTTACTTACTGTAATCACACTACATCATCTTAAACCTGCAGATTTAAAACAAACTACTGCTGGGTTTGACAGTCAGCAGCAGTGCACAGTAAAGGAGATTTCCTTAAGACTGGCACATTCTCTCTACTTTTGCAGTGACAAAATTAGAGTATTTTTAAACTTGACTTCTTGCAAACAGTGTTGAGAAATAATCATGAGATTTACCTTCTGAGACAGTCTATTTGCTCATAATTCACCTAATGGTAATGAAAAATGAGTGCTATTTTCCCTGCTTGTCAAAAACAAGTTATTTAACCCTGATGAATGGAGAGTATGATAATGTAGGTAATATTTTTACAGCTTGTGATAGAGAGTTGTAGAAACTCTTAATGAACTGAGCAACTCCAGGACACAAATATGGTAAAGGACACATTTTATTTAATAGAAAATTCTTCTTTTACTTTGCAAGAGCCACTTGCACAGAGTTTGACATCTACAAGTGAACTCTGAAGCTATTAAAATTAGCATGAGTTTTGAAACTCTGTTTGAGGTGTGGATTGACCCCGACTGTAAACAGTATGAGGAGTCCTCTCTCATTCTGGAACTGAACTTGTACTTCATAGAAATCTAGCTGTAAATGAGCAGTGCCTGCTGTGCTGTGAGTAGTCTGTTTGAGCTTGATGACTGTACTCAGGCAGTTAACTTTAAAACATATTCAACTTTTTTTTTTTTCCCCCCTGATCAGCAAATAAAATAGGGTCATTGAACATCTACTGAAAATATCCCCATGGTTTTGCACAGTATACAACTAAATTTATGGAAGTCTGTCATGACTGGCATTCCTACTAAGGATAGAGGGTGATGAAAGTTTTGGTGTTTGGGATTTAGGTATGTTAGTAGTCCTGGATGAAAAGCTTACTTCATATCCATTTAAAGATAATTAGTATAGCTGGGGTAAATTCTCTACAAATACAAAATAGTAACTTGTTCATCTAGAATTGTGACCTTAGGCAATTTTAATAAAGATCATTTTGAGTGAGAATATAATGATGATGTTTAGAGAAAAGTACAATTTGTCTAGTTGCAAGTTTTCTCCTAATGAATTCATAAGAAACCTGAAGGATAAAGACATACGAGAAGCCTACCTCTAGTGCAGATCTTTGTAAGATTGACAGATACAGAGATGAAAGGGACTAAATGTAAGAAAGATAAAAACTGCAAAGTATTAAAATAAGTGAACTAATAATACGGATTTAGGAATAAAAAAGACATAAAATGACAAAAGGATGAAGGGTTCCAGGAATAAGATCGATTTAACAAGAAAAACAATGGAAGCTGGCAGGGAAAGAAGGGGAAGGCTGCAAGGAAAGATAAAAACTGTACATAAAGATGTACGGAACTGTGGAGTAAAAGGAAGTCCAAGATCTGTTCACAAATAAAAGCACCAAAAGATGATGTGCTACTGTGGATGTGATGCTTTCACAGGCAATGAATTTTGTGTCTTGGATTGCATTTAGGTTTTCTGTTTGTTAAATAAAAGTAAGTGTTAAGGAAAGTATCTGTACGTCCATTCTTGTGGAAATCAAAGTGGTGACAGCCTAGTAGGCACCTAAGTGACAAACCTTGGTGTGCCTCTTTCAGTCATACTGAATAGGGGCTGTATCAAACTTAATCTCTCTTAAGTTTGTCTGTCATTTCTGTACAGCTTCACTGGGCAAAAAAGTTTCAGGAGAAGCGAGATGAGGCAGTTGACTTCAGCTGTGTCTCATTGATGTTAATACCCAGTTCTTTCTAGATAAATATTTCTCAATTGACAAGTATATTGATAAATATTTGCCTGGCAGAAAATTTTTATCTTTGTAGTCTGTCTTTTCTTTCTCCTATTAGCAGTAGTACTATGAATGTTGTTCTGAATAGGTCAGCCATAAAGTGCTCGAGCAGTTGGGCTAGATGATCAGTGTAGGTCCCTTCCAACTGAACTATTCTGCTCTATTGAACATGCGTGCCCAGCATAGATGAGCCACTGTCAGCACCTCTGAAGTCTCCTGCGTTGTTTGTTTGTTTCTGAACATTTCCTGTATTTACTTTCTGTCTTAAATCTGATTTGTGGCTCTTGCTGTACCATTTAAATTGAGCTGATTACTTTTATAATGGCAGAACATTAATTATTCTCTGCTTGGTTTACCTGGAAAAAAATTCTCTAAGGGATCTTATGCTTTTCTAATTCATGTTGGATCTTATGCTTTTCTAATTCATGTTTTGTGATGATTACGGTTACTTGTATCTACATGTGGTTTGTTTTTTTTTTAAATAAATCTGCATTGTATAACCATTTTGTTAATCTATGGTGTAGTAATCAAATATCAAAACGTAACAAGATGGATAATATGTTTCTGCATTTTACCAATACAGTATAAAGCTGTTGTACTTCTGAGCTGCTGCATAAGTAACTGTGAACATCAGGTTTCAGCCATTCGGTAGGTAGTGGCATCGCATTTATCTTTAATGTAAAGCATGTATGTGCCAAATGGAAGAACACCCACCATGCACAGTAGGTGGGTTTTGACTAAAGAAATTGATGTTCTCTCAGCCATTGCTTAAAAAGAAAAAAATTATACTATTGCTAAAGAATAAAAAAGAAAGCAAATGAAAAAGGAAATTGGAGTAACTCAGTGTTCCAGGCAATCAGGTATGTTCTCAGATGCTTTAGTCATGGCTGTGGCGTAAATTTGTTTATGCTTGTGACAAGCTTTTATCAAAGATGCTTACCAGACTGATGAGTTTCTTAGCACAGAGTAATGTTACTGCCGTGGCTTAAAATGCTAAAACTTTTTTAATATGCTATTAAGTTGATAGGGTTTCTTAAATCTGTATCTTTAGAACTGTGTCCATTACAGTTGTGTCTCATAGTCACGGAATAGTGACTTTGAGTTTATAAAGGTGGTGGGAATCTTTTGTACTGGCTGTTGTTACCCTGCACAGGCACAAAATTCTGACTTTTAAGTGTTTCTACAGTGTATTTGCATGATGCTGGACATAGCTTTATACAGCTTTTACTCTCCTGAGGTTGTTATTTAAAACTTCATGTTTGTAATTGCTTGGGAAACTCACATAGGCTGTGGTTTCATTAATGTGGCTTTTTAAAAGAAAACAGCAGCCTTACAAGGGGCACTAGGAAACTAGTGTCACTAAAAAAGTGTTAATAGCTTGGTATTTTCCACACCCATTCAAAATACTGTCAGAATTGGAATGCACTTTAGAAATGTTGAAGGAGAAATCTAGAAAGATGGAGATTTTTTTGTGTTCAGAGTGTAGCACTAAAATGAGCTATTACCAAAAGCAGACAAAAAAAAGGTATAGATAACTGCAGTTCAGCTTGCACATGAAAATGGCAACAATCAGGGTAGTGTGGGAATTTGCTTGGTGTTCATAAAGATGCTAACTGAAATAAATGGCTCAATTAGTATGTGTGAAGAAGCAGGTCTTGGATGGAAATGGCTCTTGATTACCATAGACTTGAGTACATGAACTAAACAATTGGCGTCTTAACAGTAGTGGATGGTACTGGCATGCAATGTACCCATCATCAAAAGTAGGACAGGGTTTCTGATAATGTGTGAGCTTTTAAGAGACATTTGAAGAGTTAAGGAAACCTTCCATTTTAAGTCTCCAGTTCAACTTGCAGTTCAAATGAAAATTGTATCAATTACTTATAGGCATCACACTTACCAGAAGACACTCATATTCTCACCCTCTTCCACACCCTCACTCAACTACCAAGATTGTTTAATTTTTAACTTGTCCTTCCTGCTCATTATTTACACTTAGTCTCTTCTCCATATCTACCAAAAAGGCTCACAGTAAGTACCCTAACCTCTACTGATGCTCCTTTGTCTGGAGGCAGTTGCTTCTCCAGACAGTGTGTAGATAACTTGCATATCTCACATCTTCCATCTCTTCTCCATCTCATCTCCATCTGTCTCCTCATCTGAGTCCAGAGGAGGGCCACGAAGATGGTCAGAGGGCTGGAGCACCTCTGCTATGATGAGAGAGTTGGGCTTGTTCAGCCTGGAGAAGAGAAGGCTCCGGGGAGACCTTATTACAGCCTTCCAGTACCTGAAGGGGCTACAAGGAAGCTGGGGGGGAGCTTCTTACAAGGGCCTGTAGTGACAGGACAAGGGGTAACGGGTTTAAATTGAAAGTGGGGAAGTTTAGATTGGATATCAGGAAGAAGTTCTTCCTGGAGAGGGTGGTGAAGCACTGCAACAGGTTGCCCAGAAAAGCTGTGGATGCCCCATCCCTGGATGTCTTCAAGGCCAGGCTGGATGAGGCTTTGAGCAACCTGGTCTAGTGGAAGGTGTCCCTGCCCATGGCAGGGGGGTTGGAACTAGATGATCTTTAAGGTCCCTTCCAACCCAAACCACACTATGATTCTGTGATTCTTTGTGGTAGATCATCTGAATCTTTTCAGAAAAGTTTTTTTTGGCCTCTGCAGGCTTTCTTTATGTGGATAAGTCATGGGTTTTTTTTTGTCATTCTCCATTTCCCACACACATGTGAGTGTATGCACAAGAGCACAATTTCCTTAGGTTGTGTGTCATGGTAGAAATAGCAGGGATCTGAATTGTTCAACCTGTCTCAGAGCCAGAGATGCAGAAAAATCTTTGTGGCCTGGTGCAGAAAAGGTGACTGCAGCAGTTGCTCTGAAAGATTAAAACAACCGGTTACCTAAGCATAGGAAAGGGGTGTGCTAATGAGCTGTTAGCTCATTGCATGGGATTTGGTCAAGTTAAGTAGCAGGTCCAAAGAATCAGAAGCACATAATTCAGTCACAGAAACCAGGTATTTAAGGGAGGGAAGCTTAATATCCTTATTACTTTGTACCTTTTTTGAAAGAAAAAGAAGATGAAATCTATTTTCAGCAATCAAAATACCTCACAGGAGGAATTAAGAACTTGGAAAGCAAGAGAGAAATGGTTAGAAGCATGGGAAATAATTTCTTGGGTGTTCTGTAAGAGCTGTGTCACCCATGTCATGGCGGATTGGCACGGCAGTATTTTTCTGCTGTCTCTTCACAGAATCACTTAGAAAGGAAGTCAGTTCAGAGAAAATTATTTCTAATTATATATAGAGAGATATAAAATTTTAGTGTGGGGCGCAGGGACTTAGCCATGTGACATCTATTAATGTTAATGGAACTCATGCAGCTAAATCACTCTTCACTTTTATGAAAAAGGTATCCTAGAGAGTTTACGTAAAGACATAGTTGTCTGTCACACAGCTGGACTATAAATCACTGGTACTGTGTGTACAAGTAACGTAGCAGGAGAGATGAACAATTTAGTATAGTGTTTTGTTGGGGTTTTTTTTCTGAATTTGGTGGAAAGCCACTTTTTATGTACTTGAAGGCTGTAATTTTTCTAATGCTCTTTGGTATTTAGCAATTAGAACATATTAATAATTTGGAGTAGTCATGCTGTTGTTCTTCGTGACAGCGAGTGATGTACTCAGCATCTCTGTAGTCGTGATTTAAAGGTAAGCTGTAAGGTTAAACAGTGTTCTGCTTGATACAGAGTCTCTCAGGTCCTTGCCTAAGGTGATGCTCCTATTCACATTACCTGAATTTAATGGCTTTTCTTTCTCTGCTGTTAAGGAAAATACGAGAATTCAAAGCCCAGCAGTTGTTGCAGGATAAAGAAGGGTAGATCTCAGTCTCAGATGCCCTTTATCACAGTCATAAGAAATGTCTTAAATTGTGAGTGCATAGTGCAAATATTACCTAAAATCTCCTCAAGTTTCTCAAAATGAGTTGCTGGTTTTTGTCAGCATGGTGTGTTTCCAGTTGGTTAAATCTTTAGGCTTTAGAAAGCTTTTTCCTCAAGGCATGTCTGGGGAACAAAGAGCCTAATTCCAAGACAAAATATGATCAGAAGATGAGTCATCTGCCACTAAGGTACTTCTGTTACCTGTAACTATTCTGTTACATCGCATAACTGTATGATGAAATGCTTGGAACATGAGTCTGTATTATATGGGTTTAGTCATACTCTATGTCAAAGAATATGTACTGTGTCTTGTGAAGGTACTTTGTCTTCCAACCTGCTGGCCAATGTATTTCAGAAATTCCAAGATAGCCATGTTTTGGATGTCCAAAGCTTCCTTAGAGCTCAGGTACGGGGGCAGGTATGCTGTCTAGGGTGAAGCATAAATCCATGTAGCTTCAACAGGAATTGGGTCATGCTTTGTGAACTGTTATTTGGAGACCTTTGATCACAATGTCAACTGTAGCTCGCTTTTGAAGGAGAATTTTCAAACCAAACTTCTGCTGAAGAAATTTGGTTTTTCCCTCATTCCTCTTTTTGTTTGACACCCCCACACCCCAAAAAAAACCCACCCAAAAAACCCCCCAAAACCCAAAACAAAACTCACAAACCCAAAAAACCACAACCAGGCCTGGATGAAGAATTGTCTCATATTGATTCCTGGTTCACAGATAAAGTCTTTACATTTTGGTTTTGTAGCACACTATCTCAGGGAGTATTATTAGAGATAAAACTCTTTCATAAAAATTCCAGCTCCCTGGAAAGGCAAACTACCAGAAGAACCTAATCACAGTGCTAACCCAGTTTATCTTTTATGTCTTTCAGGATTCATTTGGTGCCATAGACTGAAAACTGCTAGCTCAGTTGGAAGACTTCTGTCTTGTTTTTCTGGTGTGCTGTTCTGTTACAATGGTTTGGAAAGATAGTCCTGTTAATCAGATCCTCTGGTGTATGTAAATACAATGATTTACATCATATGATTTCATCTCCAGAAAACAAGACTTAACAGGGCTTCATGAGAGATGATTTAGCAGTAATAATGTTCATAGCACATTAGGTCTGCTGCACTCGGGAGATTTAAACTCAGCAAGGATTTGTCATGTGGTGATTCTGTAACCTCTAAAGCCTTTTCCAGTTTACCTAGTATGCTGTAATCCCTAGTTATGCTGTGGGCCGTGGTATGACACTGAATGTCAGTGGGACAGCGTTTGCATTCAACCCAAAATCTTTAGCTCCCATGTACTTCCTTTATTCAGTGTACTGCAACACATCTGCTTGGGAATATGTCCCTCTGGTGTACAGGATTATTCTGGTCAGTGCTTTGTTGAAAAGTGTTTTCTATATCCAAACTCATTTATTTATATTTATTATAAATACAATCTTATAAACTTAAACTTACTTTCAAAACCAGTGTCAAAGTAGATTTTATGTTGGAAGTACTACTGTTGCTTCTTCTGTTTAGAAAATTAAAAAGAATAAGCATTTTCTATTGCCCCAGTTGCATTCTTTCATTGTGAATTTTAATTACAATTATTGTTTAAATAAATAGTTAATATCCTATATTTACACTAAAAATACTGTGAAAGTGATTTTTGTAGCTTCTGGAAGCAAATGGAGGAAGGGGAATTAAATTGGGATGTCGAATTTTTGACTCTGCACAACGAGCAACCATCACTAACTCTTACTGCAGAAGATCACAAAACAAACAAGAAAGTTCATTTCATGCACGACACCCAGCATACTTAAACTACTGAGTACTACTTTAGTATAAAAATAAAGATATTAAAAATACAAATTTCAATATAATAAAACCTCTTTGCTTGAGAGATAATTCATTGCAAAAAGCAGATGAAAGTAGTGCTTTAAGATCTCATTAAAATTCTCCCTTTTCATTGTAGTCTGAATATCTAAAATCATTACTTTAAATGCCTTCTGCTTTTTATTCCTTTTTATTTTATTCTTGCTATATTACTGCCATTTTATTACTATTATTCATTTTTACAATTTTTTATGATTTAAAATTACATTTACAAAAGAGTAGTTTTCTGATTTTTAGGAAGCTACGTTTTCCTTTTGCTCTCTGAATAGAGGAAGCTGGAGATGGAAAATTAGAGAGGATGAGTAAATAAATGCAAAAAACAATAAATAGATTCTGCAGGTTTTGTAACTTGGATGGAAGCCAAGATTCCAGTGGTTGTATTCATCCTTGACTGAACAAGCTGCAAGAGGAGAGCACATGCTGAGAACAGTGAAATATACAGCAGAAGCAGTAAGGCAGAAGCACAACTAATTAGAATTCCTGTAGGCTTTATCAACAGTTCTGCAAAATACAATAATTAAGATTTGACTGTGAAAACATGTCACTTTGATGTTTTTGAGATGAGACAAACTAGCTTAAAATTACCCAGTAGAAAATTATCACTTAAAATCTTTTTTTATAGTTGTATATATAATGCATCTGCTACTACAGTGATTTTTTGCAATTACTGCAATCAAAGCTAGCACTAATTTAATTTCTCAATAAATTGTACAATACATATGTTTCTGCAGGCTGATGCTAAAACAAAGCTGGGTTTGTAGAAAAACACTTTATCTTGGCACAGCAAAAATGTATGTATGTTTCTGAGAGGTATGTTTTGAGGTGGGAAAATGCCGGTATGCAGCAGATTTGCATAAAGACTGTTTGATATTTATGTCTGGTAAGCATTCTGGGAAGGTGTAGTTGGTTGAGTCAGCTATTTTCAGCTGAAGTCGGTAGTGGTGGGCAAAGTCTAATAACAGCTGAAGATTGAGTTTGGAGGGAGAAAACGGATGGTTGAGCTTGACATTCCACCTGTAAATTATCCTGTTGAAGAAAAAAAAGATGGAAAAAAATACACTAGCCAACAGGTTGATGTGTCAGTGCCTTTATTAAAATCTTCCAACGCATTTTAAAAAGTTCTGCTGTGCCATCCTTTAAAATGTGTGCAGTAGAATAATGTAGCTAGACGCTTTCGTGTTTGATGATCATGTGGCTGGCTAACCTGAGTGCTGGTGTCACCGTGACTGTCTAGCGGTAGTGATGGTCTGAGGATGAAAGATGGGTAAGATGTGGAGGGAGAAGGTGGTGGCTCTTAACGGGGTGATTTGGTTGGTGGTTGTTTCTTTTTCTGTGTGAGGAAAGGTGAAGTGAGAAAAGAAGCAAATGTTTGGGATTTATGTGAGAGAATCTGTACTGTTCTGCTGGGTTTGGTTTTGCTGGGCTCTCTCCTGCTTTCCTGTCTGTATCAGCAGCTTGAGTGAGAATACAGCTTCTGTAGGCTCCCGGACTCTTTCCAGCCGCCTGTCAAGCAGCGGATTTAACTGCAGCAGTAACCGATCGGGCTGCTGCTGTCGCCGAGTTCCCTTCATGTGGAATACTGAGATACAACACTGACCTCAAATAACGTGTTACTGGTTTAACAGAATTAATAAATGACAATACTGGGAACTCTGAGGACGAGGAAACAGTTTCATACGCGTTGTTTGGTAGCAGCTGAGGATAAAAGGGGAGGGCAAGTGTAGTTTGGCAGTAATTTCCAAAAGAGTGATGCAGTAGTGGTAATACTTGAAGTCTTACATACTCCTGAGTGTTCATATTATTTCTCCTATTAAAAAAAAAAGCTTAATTTATTTTTCAAAAAATAAAAATGTAAGAAGGGTTTAAAAAGTCTGTGTTATCATACAGAAATATGTTGGGATTAGGTCTATGGCTGTGAATGTGGGCATGAAGACAAGTAAATAACACAGAAGGGGTGTAACGCAGCGTGTTTCCGTGGGGTGTGTGTCAGAACCCTCAGGACTGGTTTATTACTTCGGGTAGCCCTTGCCGCACTTGAGATGACGCAGGCCTGGTTAGAACAGACCTTAAGAGAAGCCGTCTCGCCGGGCATCGTTTCCCCCGCGCGGTGCGCGCTGCCCCGCGGTGAGGCGGCGGG
>NW_010265008.1:21002-59783 GCF_000690775.1 Eurypyga helias | reverse complement strand
CCCAAATCATTCTGTGATTCTATCCAGAAGTGGAGAGGGGAAGGTGTTCGTAGGTAGAGGTAAAGAGAGCTGGGAGAAGTTGGCAAAGTGCTGGGATAGAAAGCTGAGGTATAAAGCTTGATTAACGGTTGTTTGGTTTCACTGTTCAGAAAGTGTGTGGGAGCTGAGAGGTTGCAAAGGCACGTTTTAAGTGAAACTGCAGGAATGTGCCTGAATTCCCAGGGCAGCCACAATGTAACCTGCAGTGAGAACCACCAGGTGGTTCTAACTTGGAAGATCTTGCCTGAAGGTGTTCACGTCTGCCAGGCTTTGACCAGGTGGGTTGGTGGTTCTGGGGTCAAACCACTGCACAGATCCTGTAATTGGCCCCAGTTCCTAATGTGAGCGCTGCTCCTGTCATGGCTGCATGGGGTGGGCCTCACCTCATGGCTGCTGTACTCAACTGTGACTTCAACCACCACGCTTAAACCATAAATAGCTCTCAGTCTGTTAAGCAAGCTGGAGGGAAATGGTTGAAGAGCATTACCCCCGAGATCGTTCTCCTTCGGTGCTTGGAGTGGAGGTCTGGCCTGCATTTCCTTTCCCTGCAACAGGCTGCAAACCTGCTGGAAGCTGTCTGTCTCACCTCCTTCTGGGAGGTAAAGAGCATAATGATAGGTTATTGTACTAGCTGTAGTACAGAGGTGTAAATGTTGCTCAAAAAAGCCTATTTCACAAGTGAAAGTTTGTTGTTCCCATATATTTCTTATAAGATATTAGGAAAGTGGTGTTAGAAGCATCTTATTATTGTTGTTTAATTGCTGGTTTTTGATGATGCTAATGGTACTTTTAAAAATGAATCAATGCCAAAGTCAAGGTCATCTGTATGACCTTTACTTGAAGTTAAGTTGCTTAAACGATAAAACTCGTCTCCTTATCCCTCACTCTTTCTGTTTCCTTTTCACGCTGCATGGCCACACGCAGTATCTAGTATAGACTGAATGTCCTCCTCAGCCCTGAACGACATGGTTATTTTTCAGTTTGGCTGTCAGGTAGTGCTGTTGATATAGATGTCCATACAGTCTTTATCTGCCTCATTATGACAGGTGATATACTGGAAGGAGCAGAGAAGCACAGAAAGTTAATTCAGCATCAGGATGTGCTGCAGCTGCCATCAGGCATCTCATCAGAGCTGCTTCTCAGTGGATGGGAAAAGACATTTCTAAAACATTTTTTTCATCTGAAGTCTACTTCTTTCATGATTACCGGGGACAGGAAGAAATATGCAATCTAAAACATTGCTTTTCATTTCCTTGTAAAACATGCTTTTTATATTAAACTTGAGATACCTGTGTTCTTAGACAGTTTTGTTTTGGAAAACAGTAAAACCAAATGTTTGAAATTTCTGATAATACTTGCTGACAACTGTTTTCTGACTTTGAACCAACTTTGCTCACAGGATCACTTAGCTGAAAACTAGATTTGTTTTCAGGTCACAATGAGCTGTGAAATTGAGAGGCAAAAATCCCAAACCCTTCTTACTTGTACATAACATTTTTCTTATACTACTTGATTAAGTATAGCTCCCTGCTCTTTGGTTGCTGTTGTGCATGCTTGCCATTCCAGCAAAGCAGGCCAAAAATGTTTCAGTGTAATTAATTGGAAGTAGATGAATATGAATTATCTTCTTCTGAAAGCCTGGGTTAAGTAAGGTAATAGGCATTTTGTAGGAACTGCACAACTCTTATGGATGCAATCTGAGCCTATGGAAACTTTTTTGTACAAGAGACACCATGATTTTTCTTTCAACAAACTCTTCACTACTTCAGCAGCACGTTATGCCTTTATAACAAATAAAGCAGGGGTGTTCTAGACAGGGTACTTATGAGGACACAGCATCTGACTACCTTAAAATACTGGCAATGAAGGAGTCAGGGCATTTATGGAGAAATAGTATGTGATAAAATGCATATGGGTGAAGGCTAAAGCTAAGAAATGTAGGTATGAAGGCTATTTGCACAGTCTCGATTCAGAGTACTTTATAGCTACAGTATTCTTTTAATCTGTAATAATTTCTGATGTTAGGAGTGCTGGACTGAGATGTGGCAGGGAGGTTTGGAGCATGTGTGTGCACATTATATATATTTCTCTGTGTGTGTGTGTATTTAAAACATATATGTTAATCTAAATCCTATGTTCTGTTGTTCTTCCAACCTGTATTCTCTCTGTGTGGAGAGAGTTGGGACCTGGACCTTCTCAGCCTCCCTGCGAGGTACAAGCGAGCAGGCTGATGCAGAGCCCTGCGGCACCAGCTCTGTGTGGGCACGCATGATGGCAGATGAGCTGCCTGGGGGTCAATAGGACTGCCCTTGCAGTGGACCTTTGCTTACTCAGACAAGGGAGAACAGCAGTTTTAGTGTGTCCCTGTGTTATTTAGCCTCAATTATTCACAATAAATAAATAATAATAAAAAAGAAACAACCAACAGGCAGCATGTAGGCTGCTGATGCAAGACAGTCATTTCTGGTGACAGGTTGCACCAGCATGGTAACTGCCTTGCCTGAGGTGAGCAAGAGGAAGGATATGAAACCAAAGATTAATTTTTGTAGCCTTTTGCTCCTGGAGGTGGATGAAATCTGTTTGTGTTTCCACGAGATGAACGTGGACGTCGAAGCCCCGCTCTGCGTGCTGTATGGCACAGCTAACGCTGGCGATGCTCTGCAAACAGCATGTCCGGTAGCTGCCGGGCTGAACTGTCTGCCCCCTTCCAAACCCTGCCAAGCCCGTTGTTAAGTAACGCTAGTTCCGTGCTCAGGAAAAACAAGCTGGGCTAAGTCTCAGGACTTAGTCTACTTTGTCAGTGTATTTCCCTCCTGTCACAGAGGAGTGGGTGTTTGAGCACAGGCACCACAGCAGGTGGATGCCAGCTCTGAAATACGCTTCTGTACTTTGCAGTTTCATGAGCTTTCAAGTATAAACTGTTGTTTTGGGCCTCTTTCAACATATTTGCAAATAGTGAGCAATGTCAAAGAGCTTGCTAGGGATCAAATACTGCACCAGTTGGTGCTCAGTGTACCAGGACATGCCACTTTCTCTCTGTTCAGGCACATCACGCTTTGGGAGGTGCAGCCTGGTAGTGGGAAGGCTGGGGTCGTGCCTTGTGGCTAGGGTGCAAACCTAGCGCTTGCTGAATGAGTTGCTTAGGGAGGATTATTACACCTATACGTGTACTTGGTCCTGGGCAAATCCACAGGCTTACGTTATCCCATCCATAGTGCTGTAAGGATTGTTTGCCACCCACCAAGTCTTTAACTGTGCACAGGGGTAGGAGGAGGTAAGTCATATGGAACAGGACGTAGTAAAGAACCTAATGAACAACAGGCAAAGCAGACGTGTTAATGTAAACACAGAATAAATAGTGTAGCTATAAGCTAAAGGAAAATAAAACTTTGGCTGTCCTTCTGGAAGTGTGTGTATCAGCAGCATTCCCTGTGTTCTTATTTAAGTGAATAATTAATCAGAGGCAGCGTTGCAGAGCCTCAGGGGGGTGAAACACAACACCTGTAGCTGCCCCACAGAGCTCCACTCATGGAGAGTGGAGAGCTCCATGCTCATGCCAGAGCACCCCAGTGTCTGCTGGCGGGCAGACAGGCATCAGCCTGTATCCTGCAGTCTCCAGCTCACGAGCTCACTTTATCAGGGACCAGCTTGGTTGCAGGCAATACATGAGCAATAAAGGTTGGCGTGGCAGCAGAGAGGAGCTGCAGGCACTGCAGTTCTGCCTGGGCAGCTGTTAAGAGCATGGCATTCCACGCTGTGTAAGCTCATGTGTTTTTAACGGGGGTGGGAATGCTGACTGGTGCATGTGACACACAGGCAATATCCTCGAGGAAGTCATCGTCACGGGCTGCATTGCCTGCATGAGCATAACCCAGAACTGCAGCCGTGATCTTCCGCCTGACTATCTGCTGGTACATGCTTGCTCTGTGCTGTGCCAGAGTCAGGAGAGATGGTTACAGGTCAGGAGCTCTGTTTGGCTTCAAAACTGATGCTACGAAGTGACTTTTCCCTCCCCCTTCTTGGAGCCAGTCCTTATGAACAAGCCATTCTGCTGAGGCATGCCTTGCAGTGCCTCTCAAGTCAAGTTCTAGCAGCAGCTGATGTTGTTACCACCCGTGCTGATGTGCCCAACCCCTCTGCCAGCAGCTGCCGCCACCACGGCAGAGATGACAAGAAGCGTGCTCCCCCCTTCCCAAGGCAGCCGCACATGCTAACACCAGCTGAGGTAAAGGCCTGTGTGAAGGGGGATGCTGGGCTCCAGTATGTGTGGCTGGGAGCCATGCTTCAAATTTTTCTGTTGTAGCAGTAGTAGCTGAAGTTTACCCAGCCCTGGCAAGTCAGGAACAAGCTTTCAGTCCATAGGGACTGCAAATTGCTTCTGGCCTTGCGTGGTTTACCTCACCAGTTTTATGTTGAGAGGTACAGTAATTGCTACACAGACCCAGTTCTGAGGCACCCACTTTGTCTTTCCTGCTCAGAAGTTATCTGTTAGGGGATATTACTTAGATCCAGCCCCTCATCCTGCCTTGAAAGCTTTATGCTCGTAAATGCCTGTGGACCTCCTGGTCCATTTGCTTCCCATATTATGACTTCACCTCTTTCCAGTTTCCTGTTCTTATTTGTTGTCTTCCACTGTCTTAGGAATCCATGTCTGCTTAAGTCCATACTCTAAAGCATGGAAAAAAACCCCAACCAACCAACCAAAAAAAACCCAAAACCAAAAAAACCCAAAGCAGAGCATCCAAATTTAAAATTTATCACATGCTTTGGATGAGTAATTAGCAGTTGCATTGCTTCAGTAACTATTTTTACAATTGCCACTGAAAGCTCATTACAACTTGTATTTCTTTTTCAGTAATGATGCATCAGCTAATTGAATTCATAGTTGTAAATGTCACTTGGACTTGTCAGGAGGAAGACAAATTATCTAGTTAAATAGTTTGGTTGTAAGATGCTGGGATAGGTAATGATCTGGCCTAATATGAACTTTCCTAGGGGAAGGAGCATGAAATTAGAACTATAAAGAGACGTAGAAACTGGCATAGTTGGCAGGATAATGACTAATCTCATCACTCGGCTAATTGACAGCTTTTAAATTTGGTTCCCTCCACCACATGAGGTGAACTGGGATCCTCAGCACGGCTCTTGTGGTTTTGCACTGTGTCAGTGGAGACTTGCTCTGTGATGCTGGCCTGAGTGGTAGGGCACTGTTGGATCAAGAGGCCCATTAATAGCGAAGAACTGAAAGCCAAGACTTTGCACAAGTACAGAGATGAGTAAGTACTCCCTCCTACTTTTCCTGCAAGACTTTACAACTAGGTGGTTTAAATATGTGCACAAGAGTTGAGGCATGGGTGATCAAGTGAGACAGAGGAACAGAATTAAACATTGGTTTCCTTGCATTGCAGGTGAGCTATAGGGTATGAGGAGAACCACAACCTCCTCCAGTTCTGTTTTATGCAAACCTGTGAGTAATAGCTCTAGTTCTCTACTAAACTGGGCCTCTTGGACAAAGTAGGCAAATGAAGTTTTAGCCTGTGGATCCCCTCTAAATCTGAACTTGAGCAAGCCGGCAGGTTGTTCAGCTGTAACTTTGTTGGCCAAGATGTTTGCCACTCTTGCTCTACACAGAAAAGCCTGCCATGGTGATGGGGAGTGTTATACAAGGTGGACAAGGGTCTTGGCTAGCAAAGTCCATCTTCCAAACACTATGTGTTACAATGGAGGAGCTGCCGTTGGCCGAATGCTCCTATACCTGCGGGCTGGCAGAAGTATTCTAATTCCCTCAGCTGCTATGAGTGTTTTTTCATATGATTTTAAGAGACTTGCTGGATTACTTGAAAAACTGTGACATTAGTGAAAGGGTTTTGTCTGTAAGGTGACAGTATTTTAAGTGATATGTGTCATGAGATGAATGATTGCTAATGAAGTAAATCATGGTTTGAGCTGTCAGGACTAATTGCAGACAAAAGGACTAGTTTGGATTCTCATGTGTTAAAAATTTAAAAAAAACCCAAACCCAAGCATACCTTTTTATTGAAAACAAATGTGTTTATGCAAAAAGGAGGAGTTACCTAAGCAAGATACATATTTAAATATGCATAGTCAGGTGTCAGTTATCAGCTACTCAATTGAAGCCCTATAAATAGTACCTCATCCATTTCTGTGCTATGAGATAGGCATATGAGAGTTGGAGGTTAATTTGGATATGCTTTCCTCTCCGTGCCAATCTAGTTCTATTGCAGGAATATCAGTTCATTCCCTTTCATGCTTATTTTCCCCTGGCTTACTTGCAGCACTGCCAAATAATCAAACCTTGAAAGTTTGCCAAAGATTAAATGTTTTCGTCATTGGGATAAATATGAAAACACCACTTGTAATATTTTAAGTCATTAATTTTTGTTTTGTGTTTTTGTTTTTGTGGTTTTTTCTTCCCTCACTCACAGCAAGTTACATCCCTAGGTAAACATCTTGCTAGCATGCCAGTTAGTCATCCAAGCCCAAATGTATGTGTTGGGTTTGCTGACAAAAGAAGGGCATGCCACTTGGCAGCAAATGCTTCTCTAAGTCCAGCAAGCCTCTGACATAAATTTTTATATATGTAAGGGGGTTTTGGTTGGGGTGTCTTTTTTTTTTTTTAATTTCTGGAAACTATTTTCCTTAAACTTCAACAGTAATGAAAACCACTCGTTTGTAGCGAGGTCTGTGCTGTTGCACGGGAGGCTCGCCTGGAATCCGCTGGCTCGGGGGTCGGGTGAGCTCACAGCAAAGACGGGGAAGTTGAGCACACGGCGGCATGCGGCTGAGCAGCCCAGGCAAATAACCCCGGTGTTCATGGTTTTCTCACGTACAAAAGCAACTCTCGAGACTTTCATGCTCCAGCAGCTCCGCTGCAGAGTGTAGCACCTCTAGGAGATGATATGAGGAACTGATGCCCAACCAGAACTTGGGTCTGCTCCAGGGGAATTCGGCTCATGAGAGCCCTGGCCGTGGCACAGCGTGGGGCTGGGACTGCTCTTGCCCACAGCTGTGCATACCTGGAATCACTCAAAGAGTTTGATAGTCAAACTGGAGTATTTATTTCCCTTAGGAGGTCAACTGACTTCATGTTTACGTTGGCACATGGCAGAATGTTATCTTAAGGGCTCAGTCCAGTGGTATGTCACATAGCTCTGATCAGGAGTGGGATGTCCCCTTTTGTGGGGAAGGAACATTCCTTTCACTTGGTGTCTTCAGAACCACGCATGCCACCTTATACAACAGCTCGTATTCCCACACTTGAAATACGTTGCTCTGATCCCTGGGCCTTTTGGACTTATTCTGAGGAGTTATTTGTGTGGGGAAGAGTTTTTTCATGCGTGCTGGCAAATAAATCTGGTCAGGTCAATGCGGTGTAGCTGTGGAGAACTAATCTGGGCAGACCTCAAACAAGATGTCATGTCTGCATCACAAGTGGTTCAGTGGAGGAAAAAGCTACCTTTTGCAGCACCATGGAGAGTTGTAGCTCCCTCCTCCAGAGATCTGTCTCTGGAAACCCTGTGCTTAGCTGCAACTGAGACTGATCTCAAAGGACAATTTTCCTATGAAGAAAGGCTGAGAGAGTTGGGCTTGTTCAGCCTGGAGAAGCGAAGGCTCCGGGGAGACCTTATTGCACCTCCCAGTACCTGAAGGGGCTACAAGGAAGCTGGGAGGTAAATTTTACAAGGGCCTGTAGTGACAGGACAAGGGGTAATGGGTTTAAATTGAAAGTGGGGAGGTTTAGATTAGATATCAGGAAGAAGTTCTTCATGGAGAGGGTGGTGAGGCACTGGAACAGGTTGCCCAGAGAAGCTGTGGATGCCCCACCCCTGGAAGTGTTCAAGGCCAGGCTGGATGAGGCGTTGAGCAACCTGGTGTAGTGGAAGGTGTCCCTGCCCATGGCAGGGGGGTTGGAACTTGATGATCTTCAGGGTCCCTTCCAACCCAAACCATTCTGAGGTTCTATTACAAAAGTCAGTAGCAAATGAAATGAAAAGGTGGTGATGTGTTTGCTTGTTTCAGCTGCCCTGGCTGCGCTTGTATAAATGTGTGATCACCCTTACATGCAATAAATGGGAAGTTGGTCTAAAACACCACTTTCCAATTTTTCCTTCAGGATCCCCTGGTTTGGTAGGGATCATCTGCCTTAAGAGGAGTGAATCCCGTGGCTTTTGCCCACTCTGTCAAATCTGGCAGCAGAACAAAACCTTGGGAGAGAGGATGTGAAGTTGCCTTTCATCGGATGGTACATTTTTCAAATTTGATAAGTGGTTAACACTGGACAAGTCTGGGATCTGGTGGCCCTGGCAGTGCTCTGCCACCCATGCAGGGCAATCGGAAAGCTGTTTCAGTATATCTGCTTCACTCTGCCAGCGGTCACAGACTCACAGTTGCATATAAGCATTTTTTTGCTGAACGGATGATGAAGGAGGAGATTGTGAATTCAGAGGAGTATTACAACAGGTCTTTTTTTTTTTTTTTTGGTGGCATTGGAACGTGCTTTTTTAAGCGTGGAAGCTGTGGAGGTCAGAGAAGTCTCTTCCTGCTTTTGCAATAGCAGTGGGTTTCAATTTACAAAACAGTTTCCCTTGGACACGAACACATTTGACAGACTTGTTAGAGAAAAGTTGTTTGGGAATGCTTTTCTCCAGATCATTTTTGTAACAAAACAAAATCCTACTTTGTCTAAAATTAACCCTTTTGATGAGAATTAATGGTGATAAGAGACAAATATAAAAATACCTTGTGTGGACTTTTTTAATTTGAATGTTGTGTTTTGATATTTTTGGGTAGAAAAATTCTAGCTCAAAACTAAAACCTTCGCTCAAAATTACCTTCATTTTAATACTTTATCTAGTTATAAAAATTCTGAAGCAAGGAGAAAAAAAAATTCAGTGCTCAAAGCTTAAAAAAAATAAATGGAGAGAAAGAAGAGATAAGTGGTTTTTATAATTTTATTTGTTGTAAATCTGGACTTTTCTTTAGAATAATTCTCTTAAAGCCTTAAATATCTCCTTCCACATAGGAGGATTATTTCTAGTCCAGTTTATTATGGATTCAGGAGTAAAGTTGTCCCTTCCACAATAGATAGCCTTACAAATACTGTTTGAGGAGGGAAGGAAATCTGACCCAGTCAGTGTCTTAGTGGAATTATTCAAACCAGGGGCCTTTTCTACATGATGATATAGGTACCTGCTTTCTCTCTGATGATCTCCAGACACCACTCCTTAAGAAAAAGGGATGGTGTCTCTGAAGAGGGGCTACGGAGAAGTGAGGGCTTTGTGGTGGAGTGCTGTTGAAGGTATGAGCATGTACCCAGTGGCTGGACAAAATGAAAACTGAGTTTTGTTGAGCTCCACCCCAATCCTACCTCAATTGCTCTCTTCTAATGATGATTTCCCCCTCCAGCCTTTCCAGAAATCCTACAGGAAGGGAGAAAAGAGGGAGGAACCAGGGTCCAGCCATGATAGCTGTGCCCAGACCCTCTTGTGCCACCTTGAGGAGTGGGGTAAAACTGGTATTTCCCCATGCACCACAAAAGGTGCAGATATTTGAGATCTCCTGTGATGGCCGTAAGGCCTTTCAAGTAAGCTGTATTGTCAGTAGAGTCCCACATTTAAGGGGTTCCCATCAATAGAGGATCACCAAGTGGGACTGAAGCAATTCACCTTCCCTGCCCCCTGCTTGTCCCACAGCTATCAGTCATGCTGCATGGTCTGTAGGGCTGCTGGCCCCACTGGTAGATGGGCTGCAAACAACCCTGATGGGAGCCTAGTAGCGATGATCTGTTCGCTGATGGGGAGGGAAGTGGTGGAGGTTGACCTACTCCTCAGCTCTCCCGCCTCCTGTAGGACTTCATTTCAAGAACTCTCCTCTCTGTCCCTTTGTTTTGGTGCTTTATTTCCTGCTGTTTCCCTCCTTCAGAGTTTTATTGTTATCATTTTTATCCCCCCTGCCTTCTGCTGCTTTTGTGTTTTGAGAGCCAATGATAACAGTCACAGCCTAGGACTTGCAATGAGCAGAGTCTGAGCAAACCCACCCATCGCTGCAATCACAGGCTTTCCTATTGTTTGTTTGTTCCGTATTGAAGTTTTTAAACTTCCAACTTGAAGTTTTGGAGAATTATCTCAGAGGTGGGAGGATGGCAGTGGAGCTGTTGAGGACTTGCTCTGAGAAGACCGCATGGACTGGGTTGAATCATAGAATCATAGAATGGTTAGGGTTGGAAGGGACCTTAAAGACCATCTAGTTCCAACCCCCCTGCCATGGGCAGGGACACCTTGCACTAGACCAGGTTGCTCAAAGCCACATCCAGCCTGGCCTTGAAGACAGCCAGGGATGGGGCATCCACAGCTTCTCTGGGCAACCTGTTCCAGTGCCTCCCCACCCTCTCCAGGAAGAATTTCTTCCTGATATCTAATCTAACCCTCCCTGTTTTCAATTTGTACCCGTTACCCCTAGTCCTGTGACTACAGGCTCTTGTAAAAAGTCCTCTCCCAGCACCCTTGTAGGCCCCCTTCAGATACTGGAAAGCTGCAATGAGGTCTCCTCGGAGCCTTCTCTTCTCCAGGCTGAACAAGCCCAATTCTTGCAGTCTTTCATCACAGGAGAGGTGTTCCAGCCGTCTGATCATCTTCGGGGCCCTCCTCTGGACTTGCTCCAAGTGGTCAATATCCTTCTGATATTGAGGGCTCCACAGCTGGACTCAATATTCCAGGTGGGGTCTCACCCGGAAAGAGGCTTTACGTCACAGTACTCTCTCCAGCTTCCCCTGACACTTCAGATGAGCGATTCTCACCCTTTCCTGAATTAAAAAAGGCTGACCAAAGAGGTCCCTTTCAGCAGTTTGGCATGCCTGCTGCTTCTTGCTAAAAATGCTTTATGTCAGATAACTTAGCTCAGTGCAAGTTTTCCCTGTGCCTGAGCCGCTCTCCCGTTGCAATAGAAGCTGCTGCCCTTCCTGCTGGGAATGAGCGTGTTCATCAAGAGTATCATAGAATCATAGAATGGTTTGGGTTGGAATGGACCCTAAAGATCATCAAGTTCCACCCCCCCTGCCATGGGCAGAGACACCTTCCACTAGACCAGGTTGCTCAAAGCCTCATCCAGCCTGGCCTTGAACACTTCCAGGGATGGGGCATCCACAGCTTCTCTGGGCAACCTGTTCCAGTGCCTCACCACCCTCTCTGTGAAAAACAACTTCCTGATATCCAATCTAAACCTCCCCACTTTCAATTTAAACCCATTACCCCTTGTCCTGTCACTACAGGCCCTTGTAAAAATTTTCCTCCCAGCTTCCTTGTAGGCCCCTTCAGGTACTGGAAGGTGCAATAAGGTCTCCCCGGAGCCTTCTCTTCTCCAGGCTGAACAAGCCCAACTCTCTCAGCCTGTCCCCATAGGAGAGGTGCTCCAGTCCTCTGAGCATCTTCATGGCCCTCCTCTGGGCTCGCTCCAACCAGTCTATGTCCGGTTGGAAAATGCCAGGGCAGGTTGTGGGAGAGGAAGCATATCCCTGACAAAGAGGAATAAGAAGGTGGAGGCCAAGACTTTGCACAAGGCCTACTCCCAAAAGGCCCTTAATCATCTTCGTCACACCCCCAGTGCCTCCTGTTTAATTCCAGGAAGCCCTTAACTCCTACATAGTTTCTCAAGTATTGTTGTCAGTAAGAAAATGGTCCTTAAACCAAGCATTGCCAGGGCCTCTGGAAACCTTGAGTTGATCCTTTCTGGCTTGACTCTGAAGGCAGCCAAGGCTCAGTGGATCACCTCTTAAAGGTTGGCCATCCCTAGAGTAGCCCTGTAAACTAAACTCAATGAGCAAATCAGTGTGGAATGGCTCCATGCTGCAAAGACTGTTTCATGTTGTTTTAAACTCAAACACTGGAAAATTCAGAGCCAGCACTGAATATTTGTTACACTTTCAAAGCTGAGCATCAGGGATCCGTTCCTTAAATAGTGGATGTCTGTTCTCTGAGCCCAGATGTGCTTACAGCGTAGCTCTTGCCAGCGTTTCCCTTCCTCCTGCTTCCCACATGAATGTGCATACAGGTCTCTAGCCATCCGTCTTTACCCTTTAAAGTTGGTGTGAGGGGTAACAGCTGTTCCTTCTTCAATACAGGTGGCAATAACATTGTACAAATTGTTTTCAACCTTGATCAGTAAAGCTTGCCACACAAGCGATCCTATTTCTTGCCAGAAGTGATAAATCGGATGCGATTTTGGAGCAGATGAAACATTGGACACAATACATTAGTCAACGACACTTCAGGGTATCAGTTACTTTCCTGTGGTATGTAAGTAATAATTCAGTTCTTAAAACCTTCCACCTGGATTTGGAAGGTCACCTGAGCTCCTGTTGCAGGCGTTTAGCAGTGAGGTAGCAATGCTAACCGGTGTGTGAGTTGATAGACAGCGTCACGTTACCATTTATGTAACTAGAAACAGCAGCAGACTCCAGCCTGGAATTTAGAATACTGGTCTTTACTAATCCACCCTGCTGGGCCCAGGCTGGGACGTTCCTGTCACTTGCTATCATTTTACACAGGCAGCCAGTCTCAAATTGTCACAGCTTTATCCCCTCTTTAAATAGCGTGTGCTGGGCAGACCCAGGGCAATGGCAGAGATGCACCAAGCACAACCGAATATCTCCCCAAGGTCAGTGGTCCCCTCCTTCTGCCTCTGGTGGCTGCCTTCGCCTAGTGTGTGCAACGGAGGGGTTATCCTGAATGAACAGGAAGCATCAAGAGCTGAGGTGCTTAGAGAGGGGGAGCCTTTTCTTTCCATAAGGATTCTGTGACCTTTCCTTTCTCTGAGTAAACCCATTGCTCCTCTCAGGGAGAGAAGGTGCTGAAGGAGAGTGGTAGGGTTATCCTCTTGTTACTGACCATGTGCTCTGCAACGCCGGTAAAGGGATCTGTCAGACTGGGCCTTTTCTGCACAAAGCTGAACAAATGATGTGCTTTGAAGTGATAGAGTTGCATCATGTCAATTAAACTGAGAGGTTGATGTGAGAAGGGATAGATTCCACCCTCACTGGTTACAGCAATTCCCTGCCGCTAACAAAAAGAAGGGTGAATGTGAAAGTTTTGAGAGTTTAACCAGGTTTTCCACTTTTTTTTTTTTTTAACAACCATGTTTGTGCTTTTGTGTAGAACCTTTATTTCTAACCCAGCAGAGGGGACAATATGTAGAAGAAGTCAGAGTGGCCAAGACAATCACAATATTCTCTACTGCAGTCTGAGGAAAAATGTGCTCATGTTTATTGCACCCCTACTGCCATCATGTTTCAGAAAACACCAGCAATTGGAAAGTAATGAATCAGTTGTTAAGGCACGGAGGCCAAAACCAGCCAGCTGAGTCAAATAAGGAGAAGACAGGGGAGGGATGACTCAAATTGTTGAAGAGCAGGGGGTAACCTGGTAAATTCTGGGGCAAACCACAGGAAGGCTGATAAGGACTTGAAGTTAGGAAGGGCTTAGAAGGTGGTAATAACATTTGTGGAAATCATTGTAGTTCTATGAAAACTGTCTTGTCAAATAATTGCAATGTAATTTTTGCAAGATGCCATCTATTTGGTTGGTAGACATAATGGTTTTGATATCTACTTAAACATACATCTGTTGAAATTTCTATTAGGTACATGATTTTGTTCCACATGATCTTTTGACAGAAAAAAACAAACTAGAAATATATGACTAGTTCAAGGCATTAAATGAATTGCAATACGGCTAATGGTTACACTTTCTAAAGTAATTATAAATGGGGAAGCCTTCAGTTCCTGACAGATACACCAAAGGGCTCATTCTTAGGCTCAGAGTTATTCAGTCACTTGGCTTTTGACCTCAGAGCATATGTCGTACTTCGTTAGGCAAAGACAACAATGATGATGCAACCATTGGTGAAGTAAAAGACAGTGTCAAGGACAGAACTGTTCTCCAGGGTATTCTGGATTGTCTGCTAAACTGATCTCATCCAAAAAGATGTGTATTTAAATCTTTAGAGAAATTCAAGGTACTTGCAGACCAAAAATGTACTTTTAGAGCCTTGCCATTTGACTGGGATGTGATGTTATGGAAACCAGTGACTCAGGCTCATTGTTATAATGGATAATCAGCTAAACCACGTGCTCCCTGTGTGATACAGTACACCTGAAAGCAAATGCTACTGCCTCAGATTAGAGCAGATTGCTGAGTAAAGGTCAAGGAGGTGATATTTCCATGTGTACAGCATTAATGAGACCATTACTGAAATACCGAGTCCAGTCCTGGTGTTTATGCTTTTAAAAGGATGTTGACAGATGGGCAGAGAACAGAGAATGAGCAGCATGAGCATAGGTTGCTGTCTAAAGAGAGACAAGGGAAGCAAAATCTGTATTTATTTTGTTGAAGCTGGGGTTTTATATTCTTCCACTAATACCTGAAAGCAAAGAGATAGTTTTTGATTATTAACTATCACTGTATTTAGCAAGATATAATGGTTAGGTGCTGAAGGTGGACAAATTCAGATTAGAAAGCAGGCAACTAAAAATGTCTTTTGCTTTCAGTATCAGCCACGAACCGCTTAACCGGCAAGCCCCACATCCTGAGTTAAGTGAAGTCTAAGTAAGCACTGAATCTTTTTCACAAAGATTGGACACTGGTAAATAAAAGTCTGTGTGTAGGCGTAAGTGTTGTGATAAAAATACTATGGCCGTTACAGTCCAAGCGGGTCAAGTGGATGTACTAGTTTCAGTGGCTCTGGACAGAGAGGAATGATTTCTCCCACATAATTTTAGCAATTTGGAGTAAAAACATTGAATGTCTGGAAACAATCAAATGCTGTGGGCAGCAGTGTAGGGGAACTTGGTTTGATGTGAGCGTCTCGGGTGGAAAGGGCAGAGGAGGCGAAGCTCCTCAGGGATGCTGCTGCTAAGTACCGGTCAGCCATCCGGTACTCCGTGTTCACCTGTTAACTCAGTGCTGTTTCTGGTGTGCGTTAAAGTGGGATGGGCACCCCAGTCTCCTTAACTTTGGGCTGCTTTCCCTCAAGGAAGGGCATCCTGTGCTCGGGAGGCGTAATGTGTGAGAAGAGCCAGCAGAAGGGTTCCTGGGCTCTGCGGTAGCAAAGTTGGGAGCCTTAAAGGGGGGAAAGGCTGGCCCTATGGATGCTTTATGCTATTCTAGTGATTACATTCCCTGGAGAGAGGCTAAGCCAGGCTTTGGGTCAGTATCTCGAATCTGTTCAAAACACAAGCAAGGATGAAATCAGGATCTAATAATCCCTTTCACCTTATGGCTGCTGATTATTTCTACGGTTCCACAGCCAGGATGTTACTAGTGGGCTGCTTGTACTTCTGAACACTGCAAATACTGAGCAGGGCTGAAACTTTCGAGAGGGCAATGAAAGGACAAAGTTCTTAATATACAGGAAAATACCAGGATGGCTCTTTTGTGGGTCCATGAGGCACTGAATATTCATGCCAACTTACAGCTGGTTTTCAAATCTGGTGTATCATCAGAACATAAATCACATAGAATACAGTGCAAATTGTGCATAAATACATTAAAGACTGAGAGGTAACAGGTGTACTGTGTGTATATATGTAGGAAGGTCTAGATCAGAACTTCTTGGTCTACGGTGGGATCTGAATCCTGGTTTTGGGGCAGCAGGAAGCTGTCAGAGACTGAAAGTACTGGCTTGTACGCATGTGAAGTAAGAATCACCATCACCAACTTCCTCCATAGGTGAGTAGGAACAGAAACGTTAGACATTTGGCTGCGCTTGCATGCAAGAAGAGGCATTTTGTTAGGTAGCGTATGGACTCTGAAAATCTATTCCTTGCGAACTTAGGTTTGCCTGCTTCTTTCAATCCCCTATGTTCATCATATGGTTTATATGAAGTAATTGCACTCTGGAGAGTGTGATGTGTGGTGAGGGTAAAATAGGGGTTCGCTAATCTTTCAGACAGGGAGAGATGAGTTGAATGAGAGAGGCATAGAGGGTTGTTACTCAGAGTAGAGAAAACTGGCTTTCTCATAAAGGATGTGCCTCTACCACAGAGCTCAGCATGAGTGATGTATGAAGCTTGTCTGGCACGTGTGAGTGGCAGTGGTGCAGTAAAATGTATGTGTGTGTGTGAGTATCCATCCTCTGTGCAAGTGCTTTGTACCTAAACAACCCTGCTTAAGGTGCCATGGGCCAGGAATAAGTGCCTGCAGCACTCAAAAAGTCTCTTGATGCCTTCTCTAAGGCCTTCCTTTTACCTCCAGCACAAACACTGCAGAGCAAGGCTGTTTACACAGGCAGTAACACATCTCGTGTTCATCTGATGTGCTTTGACTTCTCGGGAAGCTGGAAGAACCTTGACTCTACAAGCATTTGTAGCTCAGATTAATTTCCCAAGTAGAATAAACTTTACCAGCAGAAAGAGAGCTTCTGATGTTAGTATGTTTGTGTCTACACCGGGCCCTTCACTATGATCAAAATTTTTGATGGGGTGATTTTTTTAATGTATTCATTTTCACAGCTACACTAGAGCCAAGGTACAGAGTAGGTTTAAGGACAGGTGTCCTACAGATCTTCCTTTCATAGCAATGGCATTGCCCACATGTTTATTCTGCTTCATGGGACAGATATAGAAAAGCTTGTTTTGATAAACTGTTTGCTTGCTAGGCTTGGCATTCCCAAACACAGTGTCAGCTTTCCACAGAGCCGTCTCGTTTGGGTTGGTCGGGAAATGCAGCCTGCTGCTCTGCAGCACCCAGCCAACAAGTGGCATGACTCAAAGAGAAGATAATTGGGTTTGGTTTGGTTTTGGTTTTGTCCTGAGTAATTACACAAGAATTGCAACACTACTTTCCAAAAGTGGGAAGAGAGGGTCTGAAATGGATCTGAATTTTCTGCCAGGTGTTTGGAAGTTGAGAGCCACATTAGGCAGTGGCTAATGATGGTAATTGTAATACTTTCTTTTGGGTGGGAGGGTGTTTCTGGACGTGTGGCTTGTCAGTGCGTGTTTTCTCTGTGGCTATGTCTGCAGCACAAGCCAGTTTCTTGTGTGGCTGCTGCCAGATACTTAGAGAGCAACTTCTGGGGAGTCTGTTCTTATGCTAGCAGGGGGAGAGGGAGGAAAACATGCAGGGAGAAAGCTAGAAAGCTCAGAGACCTGAACGCTGATGGACTGATCTGCATATAAGGACTTTCAAAGTACAAAAGACAAGTGTCTTGGCTGCATGGAGGCCCATTAATGGCTTGTGTCGTCCCTCCTGATAATCTCTCTCCCACTTTAACACTTTTCTCTCGTGTGCTCCATTTTGTAGGTATGAAGGTGGTGGATACCTGCAGGTGGCTTGGTAAACACGGGAAGAATGGAGTGATCAGCTGCTGTAAAACAAAGTGAAAGAAAATCGAAGCACGGACAGGGGGAGCTGGAAACTAAACAACACTGAAAAGAGAGGGAAGGCTGATAGGGGTAGTCCAAAATTTCTGGTAAGCTGGCATGTTTGCTAAGAGAAAACAAGATTTGGCCACGCAGCATTCCTTCAGACCTGTGTTCTTGAGGGCTTGTCTGTTGTTTTCTTAATTTCAGTTTGCCTGATGCAAGCTATTGCTTCTCTGAGACCTGTCATTTACATCGTATACTGCTGTGGCTCTGCCTGTCACTAGGATGCTGACAGAGGAGTCGTTTTGCAGGGAACACTAAAGTGGGTGGATGCCAAAGGGATTCCAGTTTGGGCATTGTTTTACTTGTGGAGACAGAAATGCTGGAGACTGAAGAAAATAAGTGAAATGAAGAAATGAAACATTATCATTTCCAACCTTAAACATCTTACTGACCAGGATAAATGTGTTTTCAGGGTGTAGGAATAAGACTGACTTTCATCTTTGGTCACTCACTCTTTTGTGCCGGATTTCTCCGCTGTGAGTGTTTTTGGGAGTCAGACCCTCCTCCACCTTCCCTCACCCGGGTCCCCAGCTCGCTGGGTTTCTGCTGCAGCAGGTCCCAGCCAGCATAAGCTGTGTGGCTGCTGAGAACAGTAGTGCCACCTTTCATCCCAGAGCAGCGGTCCCACCCTTCACCCCGCTCCTGTTGGGGCCACTGCCACTTCCCGGGCATTCCTTGGTCTGGGAGCAGAGCCGGCCACTGCCTTCCTCTCCTCGCCTGCCAGTCTCCCTCCCCTCCCACACAGTTATTTTTAACCCAGTTCAGTGTCTCGATTCGCTTCACTCTGTGGCCTCCTGCTTCTGCCAACAGAAACAGGCTGTGAAACTAGAGTTAACCCCAACTTCTTCAGGCTCCCTGCAGCCTTTCTCACCCTGGGCAGCTTGTCCTCATCTGCTGGAACCATCTCCCCTGATAACGTGGAAGGCAGCACCAGCCTTTTCCACTGCTATGGCGCGTGAGGACAGGCTCGTATTGCCTGTGTTCTGGACTCGGGAGGAAACTCAGCACAACATATTGTGGGCTTCAGTGAAAAGTTATTGGATCCTGCACTACATTCATAACTTTGAGATGTGTTAGTAGGGTTGGGTGGTTTTCCCCTCTCTTTTCCTCATAGAATCATAGAATGGTTTGTGTTGGAAGGGAACTTAAAGGCCATCTAGTTCCAACCCCCCTGCCATGGGCAGGGACACCCTTCACTAGACCAGGTACTCAAAGCCTCACTCATGTTTTTCACTATGAAATCTCACACAGTTTCTTCTTACAGTTCTCAAGACTGTTCCACCCATAATAGTCAAGAAGGAAAATCTTCCTAGCAAATAACCGTTACAATCCCAAAGCTGTGGGAATAAAGCTCTCAATTGAAAAATGCACCAGAAATGTATTTCTGCAAGGAGTTTGTATATTTTACTCCTGAGTCTGACTGTGGTGACCTCAATAGGCTCCAGGCACAATCCACCCTACTCCCCAAAGAAGTCCGTATGGGTAGGATCAACCTCATCTAACATCACAGGTGTGCACTACATGCAGCTATATCTGAAGTAGCCAGACTCCCTTTCTAGTCAGGGGAGAGTAAATGTGTTTTGGCACTAATCAGTCTGATTTATTTTAGCTTTCTGCCTGAAGATGTGGACTTAGGTCTTTTCACGGAGAATAATTCGGTTGCCAGTAATGAGTTCAGGTTTGGATGTCTACATCTCAAGTCAGCTGATGTGTACCCTCAAACTTTCCAGTTACTTCACTTGGCTTCAGACCAGGTCTTGGCAGACCAGCTTTTAGTCATGACCACTCACGTAGCTATAATGATAGTAACCTTTGAGTTCTTGCCTCAGAAGATCTTAACTAAATGGATGTGATGCTATTGGAGAGAAGGCCCACAGGTTATTACAGTTTAACTGACCTGTGTGCTCTTAAGAGCTATCCAGTGGTGGCTGACAATGTTTCTGTACCTTAACGAACAATGACAGTTCACAGTGTGAGAATCTTGGAATAATTCAGGTAGGAAAGGGACCTCTTGAGCTCATGTAACCCAAACTCCTGCTCAAAGCAGGGCTTGCTGTGGGATCAGCCCAGGTCACTCAGGGCTTTGTCCAGTTGGTCTTGAAAACCTCTGAGAATGGAGACTTCATGGTCTCTCTGAGCAACCTGTTCTGCTGCTTGGCTGTCCTCATGGGGCAGATGACTCCCCACATCAAGTTAGAAACCCCTGTTGTGATGTGCAACATCAGGCACCTCTGAAGACCCTGGCTCAGTCTTTTGTGATAATCTTCTCATAGGTACTATAGGGCTGCTGATAGGTCACCCCAAAGCCACCACTTCTCCAGGCTGAGGGAGCCCTGGTCCCTCAACATCTCCTCACAGGTTAGGTGTTCTAGCTGTGACCGTTGTGGTGGCCCTACGCTGAACACCCTCTTGGCTATGGGTGTCTTTCTTGTGTGGGAGGTGTGTAAAACTGGACACAGTATGTAAATATGCTCTAATGAGCACAGGATGAAGGGCAGTAAAGACTTCCCCATATCTGCTGGTCGTGCCTTTGCTGGCGCCAGACAGTGTTCTGCTAGTCTTCGTTGCCGCCTGCGTGTGCTGCTGGCCCACATGCAGCCGACTCTGCCAGGGCTCCCTTGCAGCGGTCAGCTGCTGCCCAACCTGCGCTATTCCATTACTAGGATTTTGGGCAGGAGTTTTGTAGTGATCGAGAACTGTGCTAAGAAGCAGCAGTCGCTCCTATTACTAATTATCCATAAGCCCTGCATTTAGAATAGTTTCAAAAATCAAAAGTCCATTGGTATTTATTGGGAATAGTTCCCTAGAGCAAAATACTCCCTGGGATTCATTAAACTCGATATTTAAAAGGGAGACACCATGGTGCAGAAACCCAGGCTCCTCTGACCTAATTTTAATTTTCAGAAAGTGAGATATCCATAGTCCTTCCAGAAAGGGAGAAATAAATGCCTTCTGGGATTCCTGGATTTCATCTCTTCCCTACTTGTTTCAGGGTGAGAAATGGCCTGTCTGCCTCCACTGACGCTGGCAGAACCTGAACAGTCAGTCTAAATTATTAGTCTTTACCTGAGACTCGGTGCTAAAATCCTAGTTAAAGCTGAGCCCTTGGCATTACCTTTTAAGTGCTTCTCCCCCAGAACAGTTGCAGAGAACTGGGAGTGCTTCTAGGTTTTCCTCCAAATTAAACAAAGCCTCCAGACTTCATGTAGCCTGAGGGCTGCCATGGAGGTGTAGGGGGGCTGAGGGAGGTGGTGAACTGGCTGTTCCCCTCCTCCTCCCACCTATAGCAGGACATTTACCCTCCGCTGGCGTTGGTGTGGGTTTGTTCCTGCTGGGGAGGCAAATAGGGGGTGTTGTAGTTGATGTTTCCATTCCTGTTTCCTTGCATCTGTGGATGATCCTGACAATGGAGTCTGCCCTCTGCTCCTGTTGAGAAGGGACCTAACCTATTTCACTGGGGAAAATGTTGCCATTTAGCTGCCAGAGTGCTTGGAGGTATCCCAGAAATGGCTTCAAATATCCCTAGTTTTCTCCCCCGTGTCAGGGTCTTTACTCCTAGTTTCAATGACACAGTCATCACAGCTGAACCACTTGTCATCTTCAACACCTCCATGGACACCTAGATGAAACCCAGCTGCTAGGGAGCTTTGCTGAGGGATGGAAGGGGATTTTTGTACAGTTCTTGAAAGATAAGCTGAACTCTCATGTTGCAGGGGAAAAAAATCGCCCGTGTGTGTGCAGCACAAAAATGACAGCGTCCTGGGACACAAACCACCAGTTCTATTTCAGACTTTAGGAATCCTGGCCAGGTTATACCATTCACAGGTTTCACTAGGAGAGCACTTCAAACAAAGGAACTTTGATGCTGAAAAGAAGCTTTGATTGCTTTTTCCTAACTATTGAAGAGCTCTCCTGCACAACCAGCTTGCAGCAATGAGAAGTGTGAAGGGTCCCTGTCCCAGTCCTTCCTCAAAGGTGCCCTGGTGCTTTGGCTAGAAGAGCTGTGCAGCAACCTAAGTGACAGCGAGTCTCAATTAAGATTTAGTTTGGAGGCTAAAAACTATCCAGTGATTTAGTCTCAGGGATTAAGGAAAACAAAACCTTACCGACGGCTGGATAAAATTCACATTCCTTTCAATTGTGATCATCCTACATCAAGGAAATGTTTGAAATGTTGGCAGTCTCTTATGATATGCCTGCAAAAGTTATTATATTGCTTTAAATAATTTAAGAAAAAGGAATCAAGAGCTATAGCACAAATGTGTTATATAAATCTTCACTGGGATCACTGTTGTTTTTACAAAAATAGTTTGATTGATGTTGGGTCCCAGTGGGTGACCTTTAAAGGAGACCACATCAAATGGAGGGGCAGAGCTGCAGCTCTCCACCCCCACTCTGGCTGTTCTCCTCACTTCTCCTCACCAGAGTGCTTCTAGACAGCTATGTCATCTGCAGCCATAAAATAAATTGAAGAATGTCTGTCTCACTAAAGGCAGAAAAGGAGCCCTTTTCGTCTCTGCCGAAGCAGGCCACGTCCCTAGCCGAGCTGCAAAGTGAGATGTGTACCTGCACGGGCTTTTAAACAACCATAAAGTCTTCTCCTCCTCCTCCCTCACCTTGGATCAAGGCATCCCTGGGTAAAAGGGATGTTTTTTGGGGGCCTGGGCAGGGAGCAATAGGAGTTATGCCTCTGTGCCACCCTTAATTTGCTTGTTTATTAATGTGGGAACAGCATAATTTGCTACTTATGTCTGTCAACAACAAACAATGCTAGAGGTTGGAGAAAGCTTGAATTTCGGCTTCCCCCCCCTCCCCAGAGGTGCTTTTTGAAGCACAGCTCCTCCTAGGAAATGCATGTGGGGTAGTTCATCGTCATCACGCTTCTTACCCTGAGTACTAATGCATTTTCTTTCCTTTTTCTCCAACAGTGGTCTGTCTGGTTGCAGCTTAGAAAAAGAAATCCTTTTTGTACCACTTGTAATGAGAAAGTTGAGTAGAAATAATCAGTGCTGTTGCTACACAAAGGCGTCTTATGTTCAGAAAGCCATAGAAGAGGATTGCTTGCTCCTTACCTCAGGGAAGGTGTCTGTGCAGTGTCTTGAGAGTCTCCCCACCAACAATACAAGGTGGGTCAGTTTTGGGGCATGTTGCACTTACAGCTTGAAAGTACAACTTCAATATTTCTTTTAAATGTCAATATTTGCTTAAAATATGATGTTTCTGATAAAATGCCTGCTATTAAGCTTGTGTGGTAGAGCATTCAGGGAATGCTTTGCTCTCAAAGAACAGATTCAGGCAAGAGAAAGCTAATGAAAATTATTTTGTTTGTTTGTTTTTGTTTGGTTGTTTTTTTGTTTGTTGTTGGTTTTTATGGTGGGGTTTGTTTGTTTGTTTTTAACCCAAGCTGTAACCTGTACAGTCAAAGATATTCTGAGTAGTTGTGGCATCATTTTAACTACAAGTATCAATTAGCCCATCTCAGTTACTGGTGACAGACTCTCCAGGAAGACAGAAAGCCCATAAGTTTGGACCGAGGGTGATGGTCTAGAACACATAGTTTAGTGCTTTAGGGATGCTACTGCACTAATCAGTTACATTTTCATGTAACAGCCCCTTCAGGTTTGTGCTCTCAGTGGGAAATGACGCAGATCAAAACACATGGTGTAGCAGTAAGGAGAAAATTCACTTTTGGGAAAAGGGTAGGCAGGACAACTGGCAGGAGGAGTTCATGGGGACTGTTAAGATGGTGATGGAGAATGCCATACCTTCCCCAAACTACTTTACCCTTCCTTATCCTCCTTACCCCTTGAAACACCAGATTCCTCCTTTGCTATTTGCATTCCTCTCACCCCTTCTGTCACACGAATTTTGAGTGCTCTTGCTATGTGGCATTTTGTCTCACCACCCCTCAAAGCTTGGTCCCAACATGTTTGTTTGTCTCTGCTCTCAGGTGCAGGCAAACCCTCTAAGCCACAGTGGGCCCTGGCTCTGAAGGAGAGTCAAAGCTCTTTCCAAGAGGCTGTGTGGCTTGTCTGATGAAACACAAGCTGCTATTATCAGCCTTGTTGTGTTTTCCTGAGAAGCAGACAAAAAATTCCATGTTCCAGACACTTAGCCTCAGCACAACACTCCCATACCCACTGTCAAGCTTATTGTTTATGTGATGCTTTTACCAGCACAGATAACTATTTCAGCTGACCCTGTGAAGCAACACTGCCTCAGAGGAAGCCTCAGCACTGCGCTGAATTCTCTCTCTGTTATTTCCTGGCTTGGAGAGGGCTGTTGTATCGGCAGCTGGTAGGTACGGACAGTGAGGTTGCTGAGGGTTGCTTTTAGTGAGGTTTAGCCACTACACAGATGTCTCCTGCCTTTCCTTGTCCTCCTGGCTGCATGTGGACAGGTCTCAAAGAGAAATACAAGGGAACCGTTCAGTGCTATAGTCCCTCTTTAAAAATTCACAGGGTGTTGCAAATTACTTGGCTGAATTTATTCTACAAACGTTTTATCCAGGCATACTTTTTAGCCCAGGAAATGATTCCTTCATATAGGCCAAATGAGAACAGAACAATTCATTTTAGGCTTACAATACACAATGTGACCCAAATCATACCCTGCTGTCATATCCTAGCACACCCTGCATGGTGTATGTCAAAGAGGCTGGACTGCCTGGTGCAGGTCACCATTTAGTATTTCCTGAGTGTTTGTGCTTAGTCTCTATACAGTCACAGAGCAGTTGTGGGCAGCTGCAGAAAGCGAAAGAGGGAGGAATGTGCCGTGGACACTGATTCGTAGTTGTTATTAAAATAATGTTCACGGTTGCTTTTTATTCCAATTATTTTGTTTTGCTTCTGAAATGCCACTAGCATTAGAAAACACCTTGCCCAACACCACAGACTAGCAAAGCAGCGATCGTGATATGTTCCTCAGCCACTATGAGTTGCCTAAATGAAGCAAAAAACCAAAAAAAATTGTGATTAATATTCAACCACATGAAGATCTACAGGCTAGAAAGCCTAGGAATGAATCGGAATGACCTAGGCACACCTAAGCTGAAACCTGCACTTGCAAAGAATGATCACGTTTGTCTTTAAAATTCTACTTTAAAATTATCTTTGAGCTTTCTTACATCCTAAACCTCTGTTTAGAGAACTACCAGTATGTCCTGATGCGTCCGTGACTGACTGAAGCAGATTTTACCATATATTCAACACTAAAAATGAAATTAGAATCTTCCTGTCCAATAAATACAATCAATGATATAATTAAGAGCTGGGGATCTGTTTGGTAATGCATAGCTTGGAGTAAAGATGGGCTTTCTCCAGAAGAGTTGATAATGTGTTTCCTCTTGGCAAACAAGCAGGTATGTGGGTTTTGACCCCTTCTTGAACAGGAGTGGCAACTCTGCAAATAAACTCTCTGCTGCCAGCCAACTTCCTGATTTGCCTTTGGAAATGAGACAGGACTCCTCTGGTTTCTCATCAAATGTGTCTTCATTAAAGAACTTAACAGCATCCAAATAGTCAAAGGAGATAAATTGCAATGGTCAGTTATCACCCAGGAAGTACTGTTTCAATAAAACAAGCCCAGGAGAGTGAAACAGCAAATAATTTAGCCTTTAACAGGTAGAGTTCAGATTAATTGGTACGATTGTTCAAAAACTCAAGAAAGTCGCTGCAGGTCTAAACGAGGGACCAGACTGTTTCTGGACTTGCAAGTTCAGGCTCAGCTATTAGGCACCAGCAACTCTCCAAAACAGCAGTGGGGGGGCTTTTGCCAGGCAGCACTTACCTTGCCAGCAATGCTGCTCCTGATGCCCTGCGCCAACCCTTCTCATTGGGTTTGTCTCCTCCCCTGTAAGGTTAACGTAGCCCAAGGAAACCACGTCTGCATATTGGTTCGTTAGGGAGAGCTTGGTTGTAGGAGTACATTTTTACTCTGTCTCCGCTCTTTCTTGTAGAAGAGAGAAACCACAAATGTTTTTCTTCCGGTTTCAGTAATTTCCTCTCCGCTTGGTGAACCTTGTTTTTCAACAGGGTCTCTCAGATATTCAGGCTGAGTGCTTCTTGAATAAGGGAGCCCATAGGAATTGCTCCATGGTTGTCTGTGGCTATCTTTTAGGCACCAGATTCAGGGTAACTATCCTGAGTAATAAGCTCATTTTATTTATTATGATTATTTACTTGGCAGGCCCAGTTTCTGAAGATATTTCTAACCTCACTTCAGTGCTAAAACCAGAGCTTTGTAGCTCTGGGAAGTCAGGTTGCAGGCTTTGAGCTTTCCATGCCACAGCCCAGTGGTGCAATGCGTGATGAGGTGGCTGCTGGCTTCCACAGCTCAGCACCTCCGTGGATTATGAATTATGGTCATGGGAAATAAGAAATGCCTCAGTGCTTCAGGATCCTTGCTTTCGTTATCACAAAGGATTGAGAAGCCAATAGCCTGAGTTGCTTTAAAAATATGGAGATGAGGAACGCTGGGGTTGCTGCAGATTGAAGTTTCCTTCCCATGCAGGTAAGGATTGGGAGTAATGGAGGTTTAGCATGGAGCTGGGACAAGGCCAAGCTATTCATCTAAACCCATGAAGTGGGAAAGTGCAATTAGGTGAACAACCTTTCTCTTCAATGGCAAAATTCCTGTTGGTCATAAAGCAAAGAACATCTGATGGAGGAAGGATCATGAGGAAAGCTCCCGTGTCCTGTGAGAGGTCAGTGCAGGTGTTTTGGCTGTGCTGACCACAAGTGCTTGTGATTTCTAGAGAAGCAACGGACATAGTACAACACCGATAGCAGGCTTCTCAGTGGCTGTGTGCAGGGCCTGAAGGGAACAAGCTGTCAAGCAGAACCTGTTCAGCCATGCTGCCCTTCTGCCAGCCTCTTCAAGCAGGAAGGGAAAAATCTAAGTAACTCAGGAGAAAGACATTAATGTCTGTTGTGGAAACAACACTGAGTAACTGAGCTCTTTGTATCAAAATATACCGGTCAGTAGTGAGGAGTCTCCAAACTCCCCTCATTGCGTGATGGAGCATGGATGAAGGGGGAGAGAGCGGTTTGGATGGAAAGAGATACAGCAATGGTGTGAGTCAAAAGGAAATTTGAGAAATTTGTTAGTCAAGATAAGATTCAAAGAGCTCTGTTAGTGAGTTGGAAAGCTGAGCCAGATCTCTAAGGTCAAGTGCAGTGCGCAGAGAGGGAGTGGGAAGCACCGAGGTCTGACAGGTGCCACCGGCAAGGAAGCTGGAGTTAGCAAGAAGTGAAGAGGGAAAGGCTAATTCATTGCACTTTAGCTTCTTAGTCTTCAGAGTGGGGTGCTTGGTGAAGCCTTTCTTGGGGGAAGGGAGTACAAAAGGTAAATTTATTAATTTCTGTATGCCTTAGTACTACAAGGAACCCTCTCATTCTGTCCCCAGGTCTGTTCTGCTCTGCAAGGCATAAGCAACTGATTGATCAACCACCTCACAAAGCAAGTGTTGTTTACATTTTTATCTTTATCTAAACTGCCTGTTTGTTAGTCCTAGCTTTTTCTGCCCAGAACAGTTTTTTAGCATTGTGAAATATTTCTGATCTCCAGGTAAATCATCTGCTCATCTACATAAACACAGTTGTTAAATTACTTGTGGAACATTTTTCTGGAGACTGGTCTTCGCACCTAAGGTACGAGGGCCCCGTGCTCACTAATGCACAGCAGTCAGCTATACTGGTCTCCTTCCTGAAGCCTCATTTCTCTTGTGCTTCATGGACCAGGTAGCTCCATTGATGCTACTATCTGCTGATGTATTTTGAAGCAGCAAGATCAGGGCTTCAGGTTCAGGTGCATAAAAATGCGTAGCCTGCCTTGCCCCGGCCCAGAGGTCATCGCCTCTGCGGATGCAGGAGCCTGGCTACATATCTGCCTCTACGCTTTCAGGCATGACCACGTGTAAGAAAGCGACTTGTATGAGCTTTAACCTGGCCACAGAGTCTATTAGCTGAGCTTTCTGGGACATGATCCCTTCTGCACTGGGGTGCTGCAGTGCAAGTGGGGGCAGGCACCAAGATCTCTCAACAAGGACTCCTCCAGCTTTCACATCTTTACCTCTTCAGTCAGTGAACCACCTCAGCGCCTCTGTGGGACACATTCGGAAAGCCTGCTTCCCACAGAAAACAACCTTTCTTAACAAAGGCAGGAGTCACAGCCATGTATCTGTGCTGTGGGTGTGAGTTACCTGAAAATACTAGGGTAGGTAGAAGGCAGAAGGCATCCTCAGGCATTTGGAAACCCTAGAAAATCCAACTAGACTACATCAGACCTGAGCAGGATGGAGTTGGTATTCTGATGAGATATGAGTATTATTTTTTTGACCTGCACCGTCCTCAGGGCAAACTCTGATATATTGACAAAAGATGCCTCTTACTGGTAAAACTACTGGTCATCTTTTCATATGCATGTATGAGCCTCTTCATATTAATTTCTGCCACACTGGGAAGATTGATGTTTTCTCCCTGTGTCACTGGAGAGGTAAAGCACTTCCCTGGTCCTCAGAAGTCCCATCATAGTTTTGTAAGCTCTTGGTGGTAATTTCAAACAGGAAATCCCATCTGGGATGTGGATAAATGCTCCCAGTGAAGTCAATTTATAGATATTATAGTAAATCCATGGAGACATGCCTGAGGACCCTCCTTCTTCCAGAAATGAAAGCTTAATTTAGAAGAAAGGGAAGAACCAAATGCTTTTGCTGCAGTGTGTTAAGCACATCAAGATAGTTTCTTGGGCTTTCCCATCTTGTTCAAGTCAAGGTCTTCATTCCCAGTTTCCTATCTTCCTCAGCGGGGACAATCAATGTTGTGTGTCCAGATTGGCGCTCCTCCTTTTTGGGTATGACAGCTGTGCATTTTGCTATTAGGAATGGACATGCAAATCCGTTTGTCCTTTCATATGTGAAATCCATTATTCTCCAAAATATTTGGTTGAATAATAGTTCCAGGCTTCCTTCTCTGAAAAATTAGTCGAGTGGTCTTTCCTGATAGTCACCAAGTTGGTGAAATCCACCTACAAAATGTTGCTCAAACACTGAATGAAAACAGATTCCTCCTTTCAGACAGGTTCAGACTGCATCCTCCTTACAGCCATCAGCTGCTGCCACGTTTTGGCTCGTGGGACCTGTCTCTCCCAGAGACGTTCCCGGAATAAACACCAGTGAGTTCACTATTGAACAATTTGTTGCCTGTTGGTTCTTTTACAACCCACAATGCTCCTTGGCAAAAGTTGTTTCCAGAGGTATTACACCTTTAGAAGAAATCCCTTTACTAATCAACACTGGTCCAATGGGTCCATTTATGCTCCCAAGCAGTGGTTTATACCCCTGCTATAGTCATCTGTAATCATTTTCCCTAAGCCTGGTGACCATCTCTTTCTATTTTTCTAAAGATACCTCTCTACCCCAACAGCCCTATGGATCTGTATGCTTATAGCCCCCTTTGAGGTAATTAGTGCCTCATAATGTTTAGACTCTGGTTTTGTCTGAGCTTCAGCCCCTGGAGCTGTCCATGTATCTGCTCCCCAGTTCCTCAAGAGAAGGATGCTTTACATAAATTGCTTTTACACAACATGAAATGGAACAAATGTCTCGTGCAACACCGCTGGAGGACTGAGGACTTCTGCATCTTCCTCCTTTCCCATTTTAGCCATCTTGGCATGTGGCCATCGTGACAGAGAGTCCTGTTCAGCCTCACATCCCTCCCAGCTGGGGTCTGCAGATACTGAGCTGCTCCTGGAATGCTTCCAGCGGGGGCTGCCACATGGTCTGTACAACAGCAAAGCATGCCAGCCTTTGGGAAACAGTCCTGCCTACTAACACTGTTTCAGTCAGGACCCTCCTTTGGTTTCAGATGCTTCTTAGCTAATTAAGCTTAACAGAGCAAGCCTCTGGATACAGCTGGTTTGTGTCTTTTTATTACTTCCAGAAGCTGCTTTGGCATAAATTCACCCATGATGAAGCTTTCAAGCAGGACAAATACTCGAGGAGAGGTGAGTGTGCCACCCTAGAGTAAGCTGGAGTGTTCACAAAGTTAAGGCAGTGAACTGAAAGCCAAAAGGCTTGAGGCTCTTTGCCCAGCTCTGCCATGGAGTGTGGTCTCTGATAAGATACTCTGACACTTTGTTAATACCTTCTTCCTCCTTGTTCCTTGGCAGTATCAACTGCAGAGTCACTTTGAGTCAGGACTGACTTTCAGCTTATATTTTTTTCAGCACCATTAAAAATTGCTTTGTCTCCCTCTGGCCTGTACCTTAGATGGGTACATTTAAAGTGGTCCCCAGTACAAATCTTGAATGATGACAGCATTAAAGAAAAAGGAACTAGAGAGATGTTATCCTAAGAAACAGGAATTACATTAATTCCTGGGTGTCTGTGTTTCCATCAGTGTGTATCAGCAAGCTCTTGGGGACATCTTCCTTTGGCTTTCCTGAAAAACTTTTGTTTCAGACAGATCTGTGTTTCAGGGGTTTGGGTCTGATCCCACTGAATACTCCAAAAAGCCTTCCTCTCTTTCATAGGAACAAAAACCTGCACTAAAAGAATCCCAGATGCATCGAAACCAGGCACAAACTGTCTGCCTTGGGTCTCCCTCCCAGTTCCATGCACTGGGTTTGTTTCTCTGCTGAAGGGATGAATAGGTCTTGAAGCATCAGCAGATACCAAAAAGTAAAACCATCTACTGCGGTTTCAACTGGGCTCGTGTCAAAATTATGTGAAAGGGTCTCACAGGGCTTCTGAGTGAAGCTATAATAATTGCTCAAAACTGTGCTGAGGGCATTAGAGGTTTGCTGGAAGATTCATTGCCCAGAAGGAACCTTTTAGAGTAAATCTGGTCCCACATCTGGTCTGACATTGCAGTCGGAAAATGGGTACAATTTAGAGAGCTTTGTGTCTTGCCAGGAAGGCTGCAGCACAAAACAGTTGATATGTTTTTCTCCCAGTGGAAGCAGAGTAGCCCAGACTTGTGCTGGCTTGGATGATGACTGAAGTGGTAGCTCTGAGAGAAAAGACAACAGTGGCTTCTGGGCTGTTTTCTTACAAAATTGAAAATACGTGTCCAGGGAGCATGTTCTGGGCATGGTCTAAGCATTGGCGTTGGATGACATGCCGCTGGGTTATGAAAGGATAAGCAGAGTCCTTTCTGATGCATCTCATTGCCGAGGGATTAAACGCAGGAGGAGATGGCATGGAACGACGCAGGGCGGTCTCAGCGCAACGGTGCTGCCGCTGTGCTGGGCAAATGAGATGGGACTGGGAGCAGTGTGAAGGCACACCACAAGCCAAGCCATTGCAACTGGCCTGGTAGATCCACTTCAGTTATGCTCAGGGTCCTGATCACCTCCCACTTTTTGGGATGCTTGCAATCAGGAGAAATAATAGAAATAAGTTGCTGTAGAAAGAGACACCAGGGCCAGCTTTGTAATTTATAGTCAGCTGCACTTTAAATTCCTTTTTTACTGCTTTCTAACTGGAAGCTTCTGAGGCATGACTTTCTTCCCAGGCAGATAGTTTATTGCACTAAAATTTCTCTGGGATACTTTGTTTATCTGTGCTAAGGTTAGATTGCTCAGCAGGTACTTAAGTAAATAGCATAAAACCCAAGACTTATCTTTAGCTACTGCAAAATGTTTTCCCTAAAATAATGAATTACGTAGCTGGCATTGCTTGAGCAACAGCTTGTTGTGTTGTTTCAGTAATTTTTAGTGTAGTAGGAAGAGGGTGGAACAGTAGAGAAGATGTGGGGGTATAGGACTTGTCGTTTTCCTTGGTGCTAGGAAAAGCACCAAGGCTGGCCCTGAGGCTATAGCAAACCTGACCCCGCTGCGGCTGTGTGCAGGGGCTGATGTGAGCATGTTGTTCTGCCAAGACAGCGGGGAGCAGGGTGAGTGGGAGGCCTGTTTTGGGAGAAGCATCAGGTGGTAGTGTGCATGAAAGAGAAAACTGGGAAAATGTAGGTGTGGGATGCAAGTTGTGGATGACTGGGAGATGCTCACGGGCAAAGATTTGTTTTGGGTGGAACATCCTATGTTCTTCTAGAGCTGCGTTTCTGGGCCAAGGCTGATGCAGGGGGTAGGGGAAGCTTTAGAGGAAGGATTTGGTAAGGCAGCCTGGATGTAACTTGTGCAATCACCATGCTTGGTGTTCGTACACAGGGAAAGATGTGAGTGCACTAGTGCATTGCAAGATCACACTGAGTCACTAGCACGACCTGCCCTTAAAGAAAGGGAAATGAGGTCTCAGCATGAGCTGCCAGGAGAGGCATAGAAATATCAATGCCGTTGTGTAAAGCACCAAGGAGATGTCATCTAGAAGTCTAGTTGCCGACTTCCCAGAAAAATCAATTCATACTGGGACAGATGCAGAAACAGGGCATTAGGTCCTTTAAGTAAAGGATTAGGGGTGGGTGTGGGTTGTTTTTTGTTTTGTTGGGAGTTTTTTTGTTTGTTTGGGGTTTTTTGGGGTTTTTTTGGGAAAGGTATTAAAAGTTCTACTGGTTTGTTTAGCTTAACAAAACAAAAGCTTCAAGGGGATACGATTGCTGTCTATAGATACCTCAGCAGATACACACCAGGAAAAGAAGGGAGCTGTTTAAGCTAAAGGAGAGCTCTGACATCGGAACAAATGAACCTCAAGTGCTCATGCTTGCCCTGAAAGGAGAATTCGACCCTTGGGAGAAGAGAGCGTTAGTGTGATAAAAACAAACCTCATTTGAAGGTGCAGAGGGAAATGCCTTGTGTGGCTGGGAACAGGGAAGTTCCAATCTTATGTCCCCGTTTGCGGCAGGGTTTACAATACCTGGTGGTGAGAACAGCAGCGTTGTAGTTGATGGGGCAGTTTAGAGTGGGAACTATTTAACATTATCCCTCACATTTCTAGTGCCTTGTGCTTGTACAGTTTTGGATTTCCATGCAAGGAGCTGCAGAGTGCCATTGTTCTGGCTTACCATCACTTTGGGTTTATTTGGACAAGAGTAAAAGCCTGCATCGAGACTGGTTCATATGGGGACCAGCTGTGAAGAAATGGAGAACATTTGTGAAGGGCTGAAGAATGTGAGAGGGCGCTTGCAGCAGCTCTGTGGGTTGCGTGTCTTGTTAGTCTTTGCTGTTTATTACCCCGTTGTTTAAAATTAATGGGAGTTGTATGTATCTTGTAAATCAACAAATAGGATCATTTCCAAAGTCTTTATCCATTTATTTCTCTCCTAAGTCGAAACTAATGAGATCTGCAGAAATTGTTCACTGTAAATAAACTCCTTGACAAATATTTGAATGTTTTTGTTTAAAAAGTTGGTTGTAAATATTTTTGTTGTACTTCAATTGTTACCAGAAATAACTCAGTCCTGGAATTCACTCCCTGATAATAGGTTACATATTCCTGGACTAACTACATTCCAGAGGTCACATTCTGTGAATAGCTTTGCTAACTTAAATTACTAGCCAAATAGTCTGAAGCATCCTATATGGCTGTTATTGCAAAACCTAGCTTTCCCAGTAGCCATCTGCATTCAATCACATTCAGGGAAAAAATGTTACATGCAGTGCTCTGGACCCATGCTTTCCTTTTGGGATTCTATACCTGCAAGCATCTTCATTATTCACTGTCCTGGTTTTGGCTGGAATAGAGTTAATTTTCCTCCTTGTAGCTGGTATAGTGCTGTGTTTTGGATTTAACATGGGAATAGTGTGATAACATTTGGTTGATACTAAACAGTGTTTGTGCTAAGTCAAGGACTTTTCAGCTTCCCATGTTCCACCAGTGAGGAGGTGCACAAGAAGCTGGGGGGGAGCATAGCTGGGACAGCTGACCCAAACTGGCCAAAGGGATATTCCATACCATGAAACATTATGCTCAGTGTTATAAAATACAGGGAGTTGGCCGGGGGCAGCAATCGCTGACTGGGGACTGGCTGGGCATCAGTCAGCAGGTGGTGAGCGGCTGCATCACTTTCTGAACCCATGAGCTTTCTTACTTTTGTCCTTCCAATTCTGTCCCCCATCCCACTGGGGAGGGGGTCATCAAGCAAGTGGTTGTGTGGTGCTTGGTTATTGACTGAGGTTAAACCATAGCATTCACATTCTATGTTCATGGGAAGAATGTCCAGATCTCCAAAAGTACCACAGTGAGGTTCTGCTAATAATGACCATTCTTCAGTGTGAAGTTAGACTGTGGTAACAGCTTCAGTGTTATCGCTGTGGTGCGATAAAGAAATGAGGAATATGCGTTTCGGCTTTGTTTAGAACAGAGCACTGCAGTTTTCATATATGTTCTTGTGTCTGTAATTTAAGAGCTTCCAGGCTAGGTGAATGTTAGAAATGAACTGAGGGTCTGGAAACAGCATGGCTAACAAAAGGAACAGTTATTCCTTAAATCAAACTGAAGTTATTACTCTCCTTGGGGCAGGACTCAGTTGACAGGGAGAAGCATGAGGGGGAAGGAGAGATGGATGGGGAGCACAGATGGAGCAATGTTCTTCAGGAGACATTATCTGAATTTAAGAGGACTGTTTCACCTTAGCCTTTCAGCATGAAAGACACTCAGCTTGCTAAAAGAAACATTTACAGGACAAGGACCAAACCCCCTTTCACAGTTAGACCACTTAATCTTACAACTCTATAAAGTTAGCGAGGAAACTGGAAGAGCAGGGCTTTGGCACAGGGGTGAGTGGGGCCTCAAGGAAAAGCATTGAGCGGAGTGGGGCATCACTAGTGGAAAAATACAGGAAATTCTTGCCTGCGGTCTCCAGGGAAAAAGGCTCATTTCAAGATCAGAAGAAAACAATTATCTCTGTTTTCTTCCAGGTAAAAAAAAAAAAGGGAGGGGAGGCAGGGGAACCCCCAAAACAAAAAACCCAAACCCAGAAACTAAAACTAATTCCACAATTGTATCTCTTCTTTCTTCTTCAAAGTATAACTTATCATGTATGTACAAAGGGAAAAGAGGGTAGTTCTGGACAGCATGCATAGCTTTCTTTTTCCCTGCTAACAGTAGAACAGTGGTACAATCCCTGACCATTTAATGAGAAAATAGGAAGCTGGAGGGTCTCTCTAGAACAAACGTTGCTTCTTTTTTAAATATTTTGTGTGGAAAACACTGACTTTGGCAGTGTATCAAAGCCAGCAGTATTTTGGCTGAACTTTTTTGAGTTTGGGAGCATTTGGTTGTGGTTTTTTTCCTAAGCGGTAACATTTCACTCTCTAGTAGATGTACATGATTGATAGTTTCATCTAAACGAAACCCTGATTTTTCCATAGGAAGCCACTCATAGTGGAAAAAGATTTTGTTTCAACTCAAAGAGCAGGCGACAGGCCACGCAGCAGGAGATCCAGGTACCTAACACAGCCTCAGTCCCAGCAGCCGGGCTTACGGGGGAATAAGTTTTCCTCTTAAGCTTTTATGACCTCAGCAGCATTTCTAACAGCCAGTAAGTAGCTACTAGGATGCAAACAGCTCTCTGGTGAACATCTTGTTCCTGAGGCTCCACTTGGCCTCCGCACGGCTTTATGTAGCAATTTATTCCTTAATAGCTACAGGGATCGACCACATGGAACAGCATCCTTGGAGCCGGCACTGTGCTGGCTCTGAGCCTGTGAGGCCCCCTAATTTCTCCTGTTACATCCTGAGGTTGCTCCCTTTGGAAAGCCCAGGCCTGCCTTGACAAGCTTGGTGGAACTGGTTACAGGGCAGCCACTGCCAAACAGCTTCGTGGGGCTGCTCAGGGAATAGGCTCGGCTTTTCTAGCAGAGGAGCCAGGGGCGCTGGTGCTGGACTGTGCCCCCGGGGAAGGCAAAGTGGGCCGAGGCATAAGGAGAGGTTTCTTGGCTGTAAGCTGAGGTTTCTGTCGAGTACCAGTATTGCCAGGCAGCACTCATCAGGCTCTCAGTGCGCTCCCGGGGGACAGTTAGGAATGAAACCTTCAAGTGGATGGTGTCCTTGGGATCACATGTACAGGGTCTTGGGCGTCTGTCTCCACTTGTTGGGGGTGGCAGTTGGCTGAAACACCAAGTCACGGCTTGGTGTAAGGAAGGACTTTGTGCTTGGTGGGCTGGCAAGCATCTTATGGGCAGGCATCACGCTTCCCCAGTAATCGCTGCGCAGAGGTGCAGCATGCGGTGATGGACAGCACTGCTAAACCTGCTGATGCCCCGGACCGCCTAATGCCATCGGTTCTTGTTGCAAGACTTTGGAGCAGTCGCTCATCCCTACATACTTGATCCCCACCGGGGAGGGACACACGGTGACATTTGGATGTGATAGGTGTGCCAGCCCCTGTCAAGTCACCCAGAACCTGCAGTACAGGTTTTGTGCTGATTTCATGCTCTTTTGGTGGCTTTGTACGGATGGCAAGGTCTGCTCCAGCATTGATCTTGCCTATGCAAGGGTAAGTATCAACCATTTTTAACCAATTTGAGCCAACGGAATTAATTTATATCAGCTTTTACAACCCATGGCCGCACAGTTTCACATAAGGGACTAGCAGTACCTGAATATACTGTTTCTCCTAAATGATGCCCTGCCTAAAAACACAGCTCTGCTGATCATCTGCACTAGGAGAAAGGATGGGGAGGAGGAGGAAGAGAAAGAGGATGAGTTTGCCTGCCAGGAGTGAGGACCATGCGTGACTCACACGTGGTGGTCCTAGGAGAGAGTTAACCCTAAAGCTCAGCCTTGGATCTCCCTACAGGGCTTTTCTTCACTTTCAGAGGGGCTATTAACCCTGGATGGAAGGGTGAGGGAGAGCAGAGGGAGCTTTTATTTAAGGAACCTTTCCGGAAAAAGCTACCCACGGATTATTCTTTTGTTGTTCAATAACATACATTGCAAGAGAGAGGGAGTACGGTATTCTCCAGATTAGGGAAGAGGACTTTCTGTGTTTTGAGCTGATTCAGAGAGGCCCCTCACAAAGACTTCAGAGCAAAACTAAAAATAGCCTACTCCATTAATACCAAGGAAATGCTTTTTTGCCAAGAAACTGCAATCCTATTTTCTATGCCCACTGATTTTAGAAAGCAGACTTATAAGTCCCTCTGTATTGGGCCTCTCTCTAAGTAAAGAGCATTAGGGAGATCAAGGTTGCTTTGTACTTTGTTTGGAGAGCTATCAAATAGCAACAGGATCAGATAATGTGGATTATCATCTTATAGCTCTCTACAATTTTATGCATTTTAATTATTGGTACAGAAAGGGTTCTGTGGGACATCTGACGATTAGAAACAGACACTAATTAAACAAGCGAAGTGTGCTGAGATCTGTTTTCCTCAACTGTATCAATAACAAAATTCTCTAACAGGTCAACACAAACTTCCTCCCCTCCCCCTCTCATCTGAGCTGTGGGTAATGAGCAGTGTAATGTTTTCATAATAATCTGGTTTACGTAACAGCAGATAAACTGAAAACAGAGAAAGAAATTGGGCCAGGAAATCCATGGTGGCTGTCCCAGTAGCTTTCCAGAATCCCTGACAAACCTCACATCAAATCCCCAGCTGCAGCTTTACGTGAAGAAAGCCTGTTTTTCCGTGTGGATCAGTGGTGTTACGACAAAGCGTTATTAAATCATAGGTAGAAGAGGTGATTTGTTCAGGGCAGCACAGATACGTATCCAAGCTCAGCCTGGTCCCACTTCATCTTCCTTCCTGTAGGTAGGTGCTGGGAGGAGCATTAGTGCAAGCTGAGCACACCTTAGGGACTTGAAGATCATTGACTACTTGCCTAAAGTCCTCAAGAATCCTAACAGTTGACTCTGGAGGCATGGAAACGGAATATTTAAATCATGACCAAGAATATGCCCAGCTTATAAGAATATGGGTGAAGGGTTGGCAGTTTCTTCCAACAACCTTGTTCTTCCATCAGAGTGATGATATTTTAGCTCCTGTCTGGACTGCTGGCTCTGGGCTGGTGAACAGAGTTGTTTTTATTGACCACTGTCAGTTGGTTTGGTAGCTTCACACTGATTATAGAAGCCCGAGTGCTAAATACAGTTGCTGAACACTCAGCATCCCTTGTCTGATCCCTTCTCTTCCTCAAAGGAGCAGAGTCCTTGGGGTCAGTTGAGCGCCATTGCAATGGGTATTTAACAATACTGGATGTGACACAGAATACCACAGTGTTTCCAGGAAGAGAGGTCTATGAGGCAGGTGGTTTCCAGGGTGCACGTATGCGCCTGTATTTGTGTGCGTGATGGCTATACCGTTCTCTGCAGAAGGAAGATAAGAATGGGATTATCTCCTATCTGCCAGCTACAGGCTTCTCAGACCTTTCTCTGAAGCATCTGGTGCTGGCTAACGTCAGAGACAGGATATTGACCCTTGTGTCTAAGCAGTCTGGCAATACCCATATTTCCAGGCACTGGACAGAAACAGACTGTTTTCTAGTAGAGAGTGTCTCATATTTCTTGCCAATGCTGATAGTCAAATGCCGCTTTTGCATTCTCTCTTACTCCTAATACACAACCTCAGGCTGAAGGTCAAAGGGTAGATCCTGGATGTTCCCATGCAAGGAAAATCAATTTATATTCACAAAAGACAGAGCGGTCAGTGCAGAAGGTCACTGCGTGGTCTCAGTTGTTCTTTGGGTTTAGAAATTCGAACAGGGAGAAAGGAGGGGGATGAACAAGGATGAATTGATGGAGTGGGATTACTTGCAGACTGGTAGAACAAGAGCATGAGAAGAGGCACAGGCAGAAGGGTCGTCTGCAGTAGAGGCTGACCCATCCCACTGTGCGAGGGCCTGGACTATCCCAAAATCTCATCCATAGTTGTACTTTGGCCTTGGTTCATCTCATTGTGAAGTGGGATGTCCACCAAGTTTGGACTTCAGATTTGATCAGAGACCTTTTATTTTATGGAAAAGTTGGATACCAGGTAGTTTGCTTTCACTCAAGCAAGGGACTTGGGCAAACAGAGGATGACCTGATTCCTTGCATGAGGACAAATAGAGATGCTTTTGAGCTTAAAACACTGCTCTACGAGTGCAGCAGGAAATTCTGCTTGGCCTGTAACAGACAATTTGACCCTGTAGGAAAGTAGAGCCCAAAAACACTCTCCAAGGGGGTTTTGGGGGATTTTTTGCCTTATAAAGATACTCATTTCCACAAAAAGACATTAGCATGAGTCAATGCTTTTGGAGGGGCCAGGGCAAAAGACTTTGAATGAAAGGCAGTGGGGAAAGCAGCATTCAGGGCAGCGAGGCAGCACACATCTCCCGGCAGCACACAGTTTGGGGAGGAGGTATGGGTCCCCTCCACCCCCGCCCCCCACTTGCCTTTCTGTGTTCAGGTTGGTGAGTACATGGAATG
>NW_010265008.1:20700-20982 GCF_000690775.1 Eurypyga helias | reverse complement strand
CAGGAAGTGCTTGGTGAACTCAAGCTCCTCATTATTGCATCATGTTTAAACTAAGTTTCACAAAGGGAGACAGACTATTGCTCCCCTCTGAGAAGCTAACGATGCCATTTGGTAAAAAAGCATCCAAGGAGTGAATTCCCCCTTCCGCCTCATTACGGCTTTGAGCACTGCTCAGTAACAATGCCAGGCATGGCTTCAAATTTAAGCACCAAGATCCCTACAGACACAGACCGTTTTTCAGCTTCCATGTATGCAGCAGAGCAGGACAGCTCCTCGAGGGCC
>NW_010265008.1:3829-20647 GCF_000690775.1 Eurypyga helias | reverse complement strand
GACCAATGCCCCATTGAATTCAGCAGGGTTACATCAGAAGTAGAATATGAATCGGGATCTGAGTTTGTCATTTGGTGTAGAGTTCAGATTTGGTGTTGCTATAAATAGGTCATTTGGCTGCAATTCTTATTTCCAGATTTATTTATCTTTTTTTTTTTAACCTCAGCTGCACTTTTCTAGACCAAGAGTGCGTGTTGCGCCTCAAAATGTCAGACCTCGAACTGGAAAGGGCAGATAACTGAGGCTGCTCGCTGCCTTCCCACTGTGGGCAGAAAAGGGCCAAATAATCAGTCTTGGCGTAGTCACCGAGAGCTGTTTTGAGTTCCTAGGAATTTAACCCTATGGCTTTGACCCTTGACAGGAACACTCAATTATTTCCAGCTCTCCAGCCAGGCCATAAACTGGCCCCTTAGAAAAGTTTCCTGCTCTCTATAAAAGAGAGCTCTCTCCTGTCATAGCAGAGTTTACATTCTTTGAATGGAGGGGCTTCTTGAGTCAGCGGGATACTGTGGTTGGGTTAAAGAGTTCAGCATTTGGTTTTGTTTTTAACAGTGGATGAATCTGTGTTCCAAAATGCCATCCTGTGTCCAGATTTCGTATCTCCCAAAATTTTCCTTTTGTGGTTTTTTTTGTTGTTGTTTTTTCTTTTTTTTGGTGTGGTTTTTTGTTTGTTTGTTTGGTTTGGTTTTTGGGTTTGTTTTGTTTTGTTTCCCCAGAGTCTGGAATCTGAGATTGTTCCACTATTAAAACATTTTTTTTTTTCTACAGAATCAGAATAAAAACTCTTCCACCTTTATTTTAATTTTCAGGATCACATTCATATAATAATCGATATTTTATTCATCCAAATAACCATCAGTGACTGCCTTGTGCTCCTGAACCTCCAAGTTTCAGTAGCAGCTTATGAGTATATCTCTTCCCTGCCCTGATGTTTCAAGCTGCATATGGCACACCTTCCGCACAAGGCAAGAAAAACCTGCCTCTTCACCTTTTTTTTTCATAATGCTCTCCATGCATTCCAGTTTGTCAGGGGGGCATTCCTCCTTCAGTCACAAAACAATACATGCAAAACGCTAGTTTTGCCAGACTATCCAATACGTTGGAAGGCAAGGCTCCAGCTGCAGCACATCGTACCTTAATGAAGAAGTGTTTCATCCCACACTTCCTCTGATTTAGGTAAACACGCCACAAAACAGCAGACTCTGCCTGGAAGCCTGCTTTTTAGTAGCCCAAAGATGGGGGGTGGATTGGGGTGCGTGCTGACCGCTGCGCACACGTCAGTCCCGGTAAAGGAGCTGTTGAAACCACCGAAGCCTCACGTAAATGACAGTAAGGTTAAACGGGGAGTGTAATTCTGCCTTCCCACTTAACAGCTTTACCAGTAAGTTGCTGCTTTTTCCTTACATGGGGATGTGGTTGGTGGGGACATTCTTTTAAAATGAAAAGGCAGCTCTCGGTACAGCAAACCATTTGCCCACATTTTTAGCATGATGCACTGTAAGGCAGCAAAGCAGAGCTGAAAACCAAACTTTTACCGAAATCCCTATTTTTAGACCGATTTCCCAGCTTTTGCAGCCCCTGTCTGTGCCTGCAGATCTGAGGCAGCGGCCAGTGTCCCCAAGAGCACTGACCCAGGAGTCTCGGGTCCAAACCTGCGTTTGCATCAGCCAGATGTGCAGCCTGGGGTTGGACAGGGGTGAGGGACAGGATGCTCGTAACGCCTGCATCCCGTGAAGCTGCAGCCAAGCCTGAGCTGCAACCAGAACCCCCTCCCCCAGAATGCCTTCACCTCCTGGTTTGGGGTCCTTGGGATGCCACAACCAGCTGCAGGACCATTGTGCTGGCGAAGCCTGTAAGATGTCAGTGAGGAGAGAAGCGAACAGCACCCTTTACTTGCCTCATAGCAAGGGGGGAATGGAAATGCATGCATTAAAATTCACCGGTGGTAGCAGTGATTGCATTTCTGGGTCTGCAGAGAATGAATTAATTTAGACAATGATGTTACTAAACTTGTCTTGGAGAACAAAAAGCAGCTGTAAACATCTTTCCTTTTTGCAGATAGTGTCCCATGCCTTGCAGAAGGCTGGATTCCTGAGCAGGATCTGGGAAATTCCAGCCCTTCCCCTGCCGCTGGGGAGCTGCCAGCTTCCACCTTAGCTGTATGTGGGTACGCAGCTATTGCCAGGCAAAGAGAAAAAATAGTAATAAATAATTAAAAAAAAAAAGTGGAAATCTTTACAGGCCACAAGATCTCAGGAAAAGGGCTGCATTTCAAGATAAATCCATTTAGCCCTAAACACAAATGGCATGTTTGTAAAATGGCCAGAATCTTCGTTGACTTGAAAACAAAACAGCTACTAGCGGCAATGCTGAGGTCTGCGAGTCTTTTTTTTATACCTTTCTCCCTTCACAGTCTCCTGCCTGTGTACAATGTCCCGAAAATGCCTTCTGCCACCTTACCCTCACCAAGAGTGAAGCAAACTTACCCATTTAATATTCCTACTCCACAAATATGCCATATGGCATTTTAAATACCATCTTTCAGGGTACTTCTTTTTAAAAAGTAAAGAAGTTTTATGGTATAAATATTTTCCCCGTGAGATTAGGAAACCAATGTGTCGGACACTGTGTTTTTTAACAGTTATGGTATATTAGATCATGGTCTTTTGTGGTTAGGTATGACATCAGGCCACCTCAAAGCCATACCAGGAGAATCGCATGGAGAAAAACGTGTCAACTTAATAGCTTTCAGCATTCAGAGTAGTTAGGAAAAGCCAAAACCTGGCTGTGTGGAATTATCTGTTGTTATTCTGACAAAGCTAACCTGAGGTGACTTGTGAGCATGCATGCTTACGAGAAGTTTGGAGGAAGAGACAAGGTGAAAATAATTACTATTTGGATACAGCAACTTCAGCAAAAAAATGAGCTAGGCAGGCCAGCCACTGCCCCCGCCTCCAGTAAATCCCTGATACCTGTGATTCCAGGAGACTCTTGGTACCAGCTTTCCTAAATGAGAAGGGCAGCCCAAACTGCTAACAGACCCAGCTAGTACCTGGCCCATCACTTCAGTAACACTTTTATTTATCCGTTCCACCTCTCTGGGTTTTTTTTAATTGACGCAGCACTGGCAATCCTTAGACCTTTTGGGCATCGTCACAAGCAAACACACAAGAAAAACAGCTTTTCTCGGAAAACAGGTCTGTGAGAGCAAGTGCCAAAATGCTGAAGGGCAGCTGGAGCGCAGCGATGCCTGGGGCTGTCTGCGGGTTATTTAGGTAGGGAGGGAGCTAGGGACCTAGCCCCAGGGTGGATATAACCTGCCTTCTGGCATTTCCCACTTTTGGGCTGGGTTGTGGAGCTGTTCTGACTTGTCACGGGTGCAGAGGGATTAGTTCTTGCCTTGTGCTGGCCCCATCCTCCTGCAGCTCCTGCCACAACTGTTCTCCCACCCAGAGCAGCTGAGGAGATGGGTTTTGCTCTCCCATTACCTCTGCAGCCACAGTCAGTGGTTGGCATGGAGCACGGGCCTCTTCCAGAAGCTTGGGGAGGGGGAAAGCAGGTCTTGGCAAGGTCTGCCCCCACGGCAGGCAAGCAACCATCTACAGAGATTTGCATCATCCGCTGAGGAGGAGTCGGTGCCTCCATGGAGCTCAGATCCCAGGGTCGTAGATGGGTTTTTTGTTTGGTGATTTTGCAGAGCAAATGTCTGCAGCTTTATTTGGGAATTTGCTATTTCTGTTTCTGGCCCATAAAAGGACTTGTCTGCTTGGAATTTTTTCTCCTTTTTCTAACTGTACTAGTTGAGCTAATGAAAAACTTACAGGTTTCTTCTACCTGTAAGCTTTATCTTGGCTAGGACTTACACTCCATCCCCTTCCCAGCAGAGAGCTGGTTCCCACTGCTGGCGTTGGATATTGAAGGACAGAGGCAGCACAGGAGACATCCCGTACCTCTGATAAGCCTCAGAGAACTCGAGTTACAAGGAGTCTCAGATTGATGTGCGTACACGTCAGCATACGTAACAGGAGCTATCTCAAATGGCAGAGGCAATCCTCCTATTGGCATTCCTTAATTTTCATGTCCTCAGCTTTGTAAGCTAAATAATGTCCTATAAGCACAGATTTGCATTTAGGCATGCAATAAAGTGCCTTCAAATGCTGACACCACCAGTTATTTTTTCGTAATTCAGATCGCGGATTTATTGATACAATGGGTGCATTTTTTTTCTCCCAGAAATGGAAAGGGACTTCAGATTCAAATGTACTTTATACACTGATGTTATGAACCTCTGCTACTCCTGCTCCATGGTCCTTGCCACAGCAGAGAAGCCACGTCAGGAGCAGCGGTAGGAGCTGTTTCACCCCCAGCAGCAGCAGGGGATGCAGTTGGTAACAGGTTCCTCTAATTTCCCCTTTTGAGGAGGGACACGTCTTCTACACCAGTGTGTCTTAGGCCCTAGAAAATATATTGGTTGCTGGGACTGCTCATAGACACAGGACTCTCCTGGGAGCTAATTCATGGATACTGGTTTCCATTATACCATATATCAATTTGGTATCTATGATCAGACAAGTCAGCAGTATTTTTTTTAACTAAAAAAGGGTCCTGTGACTATTTTAGTATTTTTCGCCCTTGTTATTTTTATATCGCTATTATGACCTTTTGTTCTTAATCTTTTATTCTTGATGGGGCTTTCCTTTGCAACGTGCAGCTGAGATGTATAAACAAAAATTATTCAGAAACAATTTCGTGTGATCCGTCAGGCCATTCAGGCTTAACAAGAGTCTGCCTTGTACTTTGAATACTGACTATTCATGGCAATGGGATTACAAAGGATATCCACCTCAAGAATTCCTGTTAGAAGTTTTTAGGGAAATCATCCTGAAAAAAGAACTCACTCAGATTTATTATTTTTCAACTGTTTACAGACAAGCTACAAGCATGGTGAGAGAATAAGTTTGTGGACTGCATTGCAGGAAATTGTAGCAATTATTAAATCGAATCTAAGCAACGTGGACTGGATTTTCACTTCCTCCTACTATCATTGTCCTTGCTAAATGACTTGTACAAAAGCACCCATAGCAAATTTCACACACAGTGCTTCTTACCAGCCCTTACACAGGGAGGTGAAGAGAAGCTATTTCGTATAACATTTAAAAGTTATTATTTTTCTTAGATTCCAACATGTTCATAACAGCATAGAAAAGGAAATCAGTTCTTCTGACTCTGCACGTGGGGCAAACCCCCAAGAGCCAATTCATTTGCTTTGCTCACAGTGAGCCGCTGCTCTCCACTTTTGATTTGGTAACAGCTTGACATAGCTTAAATATTATCTTTTTTAACTTGCTTTAATGTGCTCGGGGATTTTTGGTTGGTTTTCTTTTTTTTTTTTTTTGCTAGTGGGTTTTGTTTGGGACGGGGGTTTGGAGGACTTTTGTGGTAAAAATCTCTGACACACGTCTAAAACGCTGCATTGCTCCCTGGCCTCGCAGCCTGAGGGAGATCAGCTGAACCCCATCTGCCCTGCTGCTCTCCTGAGTGAACGGATACAGGGCAACTGGGGCTGGTGGAGGGGTGATGCTTGAAAATTTGAATTTTCTTTGCAAAATGACAGAGAAATACAGCAGGCCGAGCTCCCAGGCACATCTTGGGGTGCTGCGTCAAACACTGGCCTCCAGCACCTTGCCTCTAGGTTTTCAAGGCACTTTCCTGAGTGGGGCCAGGGACGGGGCTTCATAAATACCTCAAAGCGATGTTTGCCTCATCCGTAACAGCCCCTAGCTTGTGGAGGGGGGGGGAGCACCGTCAGAAATGCATGTATCATTAGACACACACCCCCAGTAAGGGCAAAATAGAGGATGCTTGCTTAGTGTTGCTTTGGGCTGGGCATGCCTGTACTTCGGAGCCCTTCAGGACAGGGGAATGCTATTTCCTTGCCTCGGGTTCTTGCGAAACACAGTTATTAATGGTTGACGGGTATTTATTGGGAAGTAATAAGGAACGTCCTGGCTTTCCAGGGGAACATTTATTGTGCCTTTTCTAAGCCACCAAATAATGGTTATGCCCATGATTTTTCAAAGCAAATCCTTGCTAGGCACCAAAAAGAGAGACCTGGTTTCCCCAGCCTGGCAGCACGGCACAGCTCGCCTTGCAGCTGCGGGGATTTAGTGCAGGGAGCAGCAAAGCAGCAGGCAGGGAGGCAGCTTTCCACCTTATCTGTAGATGCTGTTGAGAATAGTACTGCTCTGGGATGGCCTAAAGGAAGAATTTGTCCCAGTCACAGCAGAACCTTTGGAAATTAGGGTGATAAGGTTCCTTGTCAATCTAGCAGCAAAATCCTCTCCCTCCTGTGTTCAAAGACAGAAGATAAATATTCTGGGCTGGGAGTTGTACAAAAGGAGCCCTTAGGAGTTGTGCAGTCTCTGGTTTCAGGCCCTTAGCAAGGGATTGCTTCACGCTGTAAAGAAGGAGTTTAAACGTTCCCTAGTTCACCTTTTTTCTTTGTCCGAAGTTTTCTGATGTCTCCAGCTGCTGTATTCTTGTACTTCCCCAACTGAAAGGGAGCCAGGCACAGGGCACGCTGGTCTGCAAGCTCAGAGACTTCCTCTCTTACAGTGTTTGGAGAGCAGAGCGAAAGCATTGGAGCAGGTTGCGGTAAGCTGGTTTGCACCTTTCTGGTATGTTCTTATCCCAAAAGCTGATGATTGCTAGCCTAAAGATTGCTGCGTTGGTGGATTTCCGTTCTCAGTGGAAGGTTAAAGTTTCTGCTTCTGACTGGTGTAATTCATCACAACTATCAATAAAAGCAATGGATGGAGGTGAAGTCCTTGAACCCTACTCTGGCTAAGGTCCAGGTCTGGCATCTACTCAGATTGATGTGCTACAATATACTGTAAACCTCTGGTCATAAACAGAGGTTAGATAAATACTGCTGAGACAACTGATAACGGCCATGGGGGGAAAAAAACCATCACAGTTGTCTGTTGCTAGGATGGTGGTTGTCTTCCAGAGGAGGAAGTGTTTCTTTTTTCTGATGCTGATGGCTTTCCCTGGCAAGCAGCCAGCCTTTCTAAGAGGAGACATGTGACTGTCGCTGTATAAAACCTGTGTCTGTCATTCACATACTGGGCAAATATGCTAACCCCTTTGAAGCTAGGCTGTGCATGAGAAGGAAGGTTTTTACTCATTATTTTTCAGGCTGTTCTTGGCTAGTTCTGGGCACTCAAAACATACAAAGTGCACAAGACCCTCCTTCCCCTCCATTGCTTGTGAGGAAGCTGGACTTGATGTTGTAGAAAAACATGTTTTAACACTGTAAGCAAGCTGCGGTGCCGTTCACACCAGCGTGGTTTAGAAAAGCAACTTTCATTTCCTCTTCTTGATGGCTTTTATTCAGAGGGAGTCATGGACTTCCATTTTCCACTTAAAAAACAAAATTCTCTTCTTTTAATGGAAATAATCACATAACATACCTAATGCTGGACTAGACGTTGTTGGTACCACTTCCCAGGAAACTCAGTGTAAAACCATTCATAAGGCTGATGGCCAAGTCAGGAGCTCTGTTGGAGGCAGGACAGTGGGGTTTTTCGCTTGTTTTATCAGTGCTCAGTAGGCAATTTGTCTAACATGGTAAGAATCTGGACTGGAAGAGAGGGAAACAGTAAACTAAAATAGTCAACTTTGGACATCACCTGAAGCAACACCTATTGCAGTACCAATGAAGCTCCTGGGAAAGACTTATGTAAGAGGAAGATGGAGAGATGGAGTATCTTGCTTGCATACTACGATCGTCCACCATCACCACCATGACCTTCTATAATATGGACTCAGTGAAACAAAGCAGTCCCGGTTAAAAATTTTGCTGGCGGTTCTCATGGAGTTACATTAATTATTCTGTGTTGCTGCACTCAGCAGCCAAGGAGGACAAATAGAGTAGGGTCATCCTTTGCCTCTCTTCTTCACCTCTCAGGCATTTTTCCTGATCACACTTCTCTCCATTTTCCTTGGTGACAGGGATCTTGGAGGAGTCTGCCCCAGAGAAGAGGTCTGGGAGAGAGATGAGGAGTCATTGTTATGGTGCACTGCGTGGGGTATTCCCTGCAGCCAAGCATGTGATAGTTTGGCCTGTTCCTGCTCCTGCCTTCTCCCCCATACCTGTGCTGTACATTGTTGTACTTCCACTGGTCCGTAAGCTCACAAACCAGCCTCTTGCTGGGGAATGGTAACAGATGGACTCTTCCAGTGTCTCCTCCGGCCTCTGCAAGGTCTCTGTGTCCTATGACAATTCTGCTGTAGCGTTCAGCAGTATGATCAACTGGTTTATGGTCAGTTTTCATAATTCTGATAAGAGGAAAGATGAGGACATTTAAATATTAACTGTTGTCTACCTACCTGATGGACCTAAGGACTAATTACAGTGGGCGTGATTGGTTTTGGTTTAACAAATAGGTTTTCTTAAGAAATCTTTTTTAACATACACTTGATAAAACAAACTTAAACATTTGAATAATTAAAATAATTAAATTCAAAGCACATGAAATTCAAAGTACAGGTTGGAAGTTGGAACAACCTCCTTCCCCACCCCAACCAAAGGGAGTGTCTGGAGTTTTAGACTGGAAGGTTCTGGCAGGCGACAAAGGAGACCTTTGTTCTGCTCTTGGCCTCACTTCTTGCTCGCAGGCTGACCTTCTGCAGGCCAGCCTCTCTCCCCTGCTGACAAAGGGAGTCTAATGATACCGAACTGTTTGGCAAAGTGCTTTGAGATCTATCTGTGAAAAAGTGCTGGGTGTGACTTGCCTTTGCAAACTTTGAACGCTTCACGTCAGTACGCTACCTCGGCTTGGAAAATATTACTTGCTAAATTTGGACAGGTCTTAGTGTTTGTGATTAATTCGAAGGGAATTCCTGACTTCTTTAAGCTCTTCCCTTATTTGTAGGTATTTCCTGACTAGTTTATTCAATGGGCTGTTCTGAGGCTGTTTGCTACCTTTGACATCACTTACCCCCCTGTACGATTGAGTCATGCACCACCAGGTCTTATACTAGTGTGCGGCAGTTAAGGAAAAGTAGACGGAAGCAAGAACCCAGCCTCGAGCCCAACCTCCACCTTGGGTGGGTGGCAGCTCCACTTCCACGCGCCTGGACTCTGTCAGCGTTGTGACTCATGGCTGGCTGAGCAGGCCACGCTGGGACTTCTGGCAGGTCAAAGGCTTGATAACAGCCAAAGACAAAGAGGAGTTGTTATCTAGTGTGCACGCAGAAGTACTCTCAGTGCAGACAGGGTATTTGGCACGTAAAATCATGAGCTAAGCACTACATGCAAAAGGTAACTGTACTAGAAGTATGCTGAGCGCATTTTGCTCATGGGTACTTCCTTGATAAAATAACTTGTAAACTACAGCAGCTCTTTCCTTTAGCAATTTTCCTTTCTGCCATAGCTCCTACTTTAAGAATATTCCTATTCCATATTCTGAAAAAAAGTGTCTCGTTATTTTGAAACCTCCCACAGGGAACAGAGCTGCAGTTACAACCTGCTCATGCTTTCTCCTAAGCTGAACTAAAACCTTGCATGTGGACACACTGTGACGTCAACTGGTCCACAGACTGGTGCCTTCCATGAAAACACACAGCTATCCCTTAATGGGAGAATAGTGGTTCAGTAAGATGTCTTTTTATTATTGCTGTTGTTGTCTCTCTAATAAAGCAGGCTTGTGCTGTGTGCTATCTATTTCATTAGAAATCCTGTAATGTAATGACTTGGTACTCTTTTTTTTTTTTTAATTATTTACAAAAAGTGTAGCTCAGATTTTTACTCAGTCTGGTTATTTCATGGCTTCAGATTTTTTTTAGCCCAAGTCCCTGGTTACTGCAGCTGTAGATAAAGACTTGACAATCTGAATCTCATGTTGCTCAGGAACAGGCCAGAAAATAGCTCCCAAAAGGTCACACACAGCTTGTTCCTGTGGGAGAGGAGAAGGTGAGGAGGAGGAAGAAATAAAAAAGCTGGCATGGGATATTTGCAACTAACACTGCTGTCAGCGGGGCTGCTGGCACCGTGGGGCTCCAGGGACTCTTTGGAAAGTTTTCTCTGTTTAGCCTCAGAGTCTGAATTCTTCCAGCCTTGTTTAGTCTTTCCAGGCTCCCTTGAAGTTCAGCTGAGAGAAAACATGAATCGTCTCTTCCAGAGGGAGCTGCTATGCCTCTCTCTCTCTTTTGCAAGGCAGGGAGAGTCTCTAAAGCATGGTGGCATGAAAGAAATTACCTCCTTTTGCTTTCTCCCTCCCCCTGTAGTAAATTTTATTCCATGAATGTATGAGGCAGACTTAGTACCAGTTTTATTCCCAACAGTCCTTGATATGCAGCCTAAAGGAAAATCAAACCCCACACATATCTATCATGGCTCAGTGCTTTTACTGGAGTCGATGAAAAACAGAACTGATGTCATGGGCTATTTTTAGACAGTGATGTCTAAAAGACTTGATTTTTGTAATAGTGAATGACTACACTATATACTTGTAAGTAAATTATTTCAGTTGTATTGTCTCCATTTATGTAAACTGACAAACATCAGAGCTGAACACGGAGAGAGTTTTTTTTCTTTTCAACTTACTTTCATGTACTTAAGACTCACTTCCACTCCTGTCCTCTTCCCCCAAGTCTCCGCTAACAGCAAACAGCAAGGTAAGACCTGCCAGGGATGGACCGAACTCTGGAGACAGCGGCCTTTGGTCTCAAGATAAGAGCAGGTGAGTAATTGCATGCTCACACCCCTGGACCTGAGCAGTGCGTGCTGCAGCGGAGGCGGAACATTCATCCACCATCCCTGGAGTCAGATGCTGTGGTCTTGTCGGCCCTGCTTCCTCATGCTGTCCTGTCATGATAAGCCACCAAAGCTTCGCAGAGGAGTTCCTGAGGTGGTGGCCAAGAGAGCAAGGACACAAACTTTGATGTATGATGAATAGTTGTCATTAGCCATGTCAGATATAGGCTGGGTGTTTTTTCAGTTTCTGGTTTTCATCTCCTTTGATGCTGCTGAAGTGCTTGGGCAGCTACTCCATTCCCTGTCAACTCCCATTGTTAAGTTTTTCCTTAAAAGTAATATTAAAAGTGCTTGTATTTTTATTTTTTCTTTGTTTTTTCTTTTTTTTTTTTTACTATCAAAGAATAGCCCAACACACAGTGTCTTGCCTGCTGGGTTTACATTTCTGCCAGCAAAGTCTCTGCTCCTGTTATGCATTTTTTGACACTCTCTTGCTGCTCACTATCAGTCCAGGTGGTCACAGCACCACTTCTGACAGGAGCTGTCCATTAGAGTAAAGTTTTGGCAATTTGAGCAATCAATAATCTGCCAAATAGAAAACTAGAGGTTCACTAGATGGAGCACAGGCTGCTGCTGAATGCAGAACTGTTTTTAAAAAGAAGCTGTTTAATGAAAAAAGCAATACAAGTTACCTCCCTCTTTGGGGAGAAGACATAAATATCTTAAAAATCAAATCAAGGAAATTAAAATGCTTGGAGTTTTATTCAGGCCCTAATTTAGCAGCATCTGCCTTACCTGGGGGAAATACCTGTGACAAAGGTGGTAGACACAGAGCTCTTTTCCAAAAGGATTCAGGTACTTAATGTCTGTTTGAGATGCTTTCATCTAAATGCAGATCCCCAAAACCTCTTTGCTGTCCTAAGGGACCTGAAAGCCTACCTCCAGGCCTCAGCCTGGAGTATTAGAGCCCTGCATGAAATGGTGGTGGCTGCTTTTTATCTGCTTATTTTTGAAAGGGGAGATAAAAACATTCATATCTGTTTACACCCAAAGACATTTGAATTTGTGTCTCTCACTTCCCTGGAGAATGTCTTGAGCAGCTGACTAGAGAGTATCCTGAAGTGGTGCTCCTTTTGTTACAGTTCTTCCTGGCTTAAAGCAATGACATGCATAATTATGTAGGTATGGACAGACAGCAAAGACTGACTCTGCCTGTGTGGTGGTTAAACACTCGTCGTAGGCCCCAGTTCTTACTCCAAGGATGTTAAGGTTCATTTATCTATTTATTTATGTAAGTCTAGTAGTATTCAGCAAATTGTTCAGTTCAGAAAGGAACCAAGCTTATTGAATCTTCATAAAAGCTTGTATTAATTCATATCCAACATTTGGGTCCATTATACTTACACACACAGACTTTAAAGGAAAAACTTCAAAATATTTAACTAAACAAAACATTTTTCAGACAGGCCTGTTCCACTGCAAAACAAGTGCTGACAATAAGCACCAGCCTGCATAATAGAAAGGAAATACTCTTGTTGCCTGCCCGTAAACAGGTGCAGTATCAGATTGGGCTGTTTTCATAAACACAGTGTCCTACTTCTCTGTTACATCTGTGTCATTTAAAAAAAAATAAAAGGATAATCTTCTCATTGCCATCTTCTCTGTTTCCAGCTTTCTAAATAATTTTCACTGATTTCATGGCATGAAATACTGGTCCTGTGTTGCAATATGTAGCCCAGGCTGGAATAATAATTGCATCTTAAATATTCAAGGTAGAAAACATATTCCATTAACTTCTTGCCACCTGCAGGGTCACGTTAATCAACTTTATCAGTATCTTCTTCAAAGCTTTCTCAAATTGCTATTATACAATATCGTCTTTTTCCACTTTTTTTCGATATTATTTTGCCTGACCACTATTACACCATCTGCCTCTGGAGTACAAAAAATTACCCCAAACCTGCACCATTCTTGCACATCTGTACAAAATCAGTCACTGAAAGCAGCTGCTGAAACCCATGGCCTCCCAGATGAGTGTGCTGAACTTGCTTCAGACAGCACTGTGGAGACAGCCTCCGTTCCTCCCAGGAAGGGGGAAACCAGTCTGGGAGAAATGGAAACAACTTCAGAGGTTTTGTCCACTGGGGCTGAAGGAAGAGAGAGATGAATCAGTGTCTGTCAAGGAGCAGACTCACTGGCATCATCAGGGAACAAGAGAGGTCTGCAGACCCGACGTTTATGTGATTTACACAATCTGTCTCGTGTCCCACGCTATGTGGCAAAATGCTGTTCAGAAGAAGTCTGAAGTTGCTGCTTTATGATCTTGACCACATCTTAGCCCTAGAAATGTGGTGTTTGCACTTCTGCTTGGACCTGCTAAGAAATTACAGCCCATCAGGCAGGCTGTTGCACCCTGAAGAGCCAGGACAAGCATGAGGTACGTTGTTCAATTTCAGCCCAGTGTAATTTCACTATGGATTCATTACGAGAGTGGTTGCCCTCTCAAGAGTTTGTCCTTTTGAATGCCCAGACGCACCCGCAAAATCTCTGTCTTTTCTGTACACCTGAGATCTGCCTCCTCTGGGTCTGTTGTTTAGATGGAGCTGAGCATAAACCTGCATGATGTGGCTGCCCTTATTTTTCTCTCCCTTTGAGATTCAGCAGCTGGTTTTATAGAGACAACCTTTCCTTTTTCCGTGTCTGGCCCTTGTGCCTTGGAGAAGTGGCCTCTCCTTAGAGCCATGCCACCTTCCTCAGGGTGTTTATGTCCTCTCCCCAGGAAAGGATTACAAATTATGACATGAATACATTTTTTTAAAACACACAACCTCTTATTAGACAGTGTTTTTAAGTAAAACAGCAAGAGAGCTTGTTAACTCCATCTGCTGCTCTCCTAACGGAGTATATGTTTTTTAAACAAACTTTAATATCCTCTGCTAAATTAAAGAAGAGATGTTTTCAACAGGAATACCCCAAGTATAATCACTATATACATATGTGCCTTTTTTAAAAACAACCAATAGCTACCATCTGCCACTTTCTTAGTAAACACTGTGATATTATGTCACGGACTCAATTACGCAGATCACTGGGGTATGGACAACTGGTTGCTGCTTTTTAAAAATAAGTGTTGAAATAAAGCTTTGCTTTAGGTGCAGCAAATCCATTACTGAATGTTCATCAAAGAGAAAGGGCTCGTTTCAGCCAGCTGTGAGTGTTCCCTTACGTCAGTGGGAAACGGCCTGGGCACAACTAGCTTGTTTCTTATTGACTCGTATAATTATAGGCAGGGTTAATAAATGGCACCAGTTACCGCAAAGGCTACCCCAAACCCTTATTCTGCTCTCTGCTGTCTGTCTTTGGCTAAGCCTGTTGAGAAATGATGGTGACTTTCACCAGATCCGCTTTTCTGGCCAAATGTTCTCTGTGGCAGGGGACGCGTGCCTCAAGCTGGGGTTTAGAAATAGATTTGTTTATTTGGCAAAATGCCAGACTGAAAGGCTGGGACACTGCTAGTACAAGAGAGGAAAAGGAGGCAAAGGACAATTTTGATCACATGATGAGAAAATTTGGCAGCCCCTTTGAAATCTCAGGTTGGAAGCTGCTGGGGAAGTTCAGAAGGAAAGTGGGACTCAGAACTGGTGTTGGAAGTGCTAAAAATCACTGAGCAAAGGCACTAGACAGGGATGCAGAGAGGATGTGAGAAGAAAGGCAGTGAAGTGGCAAAAAGATTCAATAAGTATTTAAGGAATAGTGTGGAAGTCCCCTCCTCCCTCTCCCCAACTCCTAAGAAATCACACTATATTCATTAAGGAAATGGTGGAAGCTTGAAAGATAAAAACTCCAAGGTGAACGCATGCTTGTTTTAATTTGAGCCTTTTTTTTTTATATATATATAAACATTCTGAAACAGTTCTTAATTGTACACTAGGTGTGATCATGCAGCAGGCAACATCTGAGGAAAACATCTTTTAGGAAGGAAAACAAGCTGTGAGTCTAGAGGCAATCTATATTGTAATTCTAAGAGGAAAATCATGGAGATGATTCCTAATTTATTGTTCACGGGACATTGAGTCATCTTCTCTGGAAAACCTACAGAATCTACTGTGTCACACCAGGTATTATTCAGAAACAAATTTAATCCTTTTTCAAATTATTACTAGCATCAGTTTCAGACTGACACTTCAGGAATCTTTAAACATCTATGTACTTGCTTTATTTACCTCAACAGAACATGTGGGTCAGACTCCTACCACCCTGCTTCAGTATGAGTTGTCAATTGACTTTAGGTTGATACACCTGAAACGACTCCTGGAAAGTTTTAATACCTTCTTTCTCTCCTTTCATTTTGGCCTGTCTTCTTTCCCCTCCCTAACCAAACTGACCCACTGTCTCTTACTGATCTTTTAAGCAGCTGATGTGGGGGGAATGAAACCTCTCTGTGATAGCAGGAGCCAAACTGCTTAGATGCACAGGAAAAATCCTATTGACTTTAAATGGAAGAAGGATCAATCCAAGGCCGTTTGCTATTCTTGGTTTGGTGGGTGGGTTTTTGTTGTTGTTGTTTGGTTTTGGTGGGGTTTTTTTGTTGGTGATGGTTTTGGGTTTCTTTTTAGACAAAATTCAATATCATGCTACGTATATGTATCTATTGCCTTCAGTAAGACAGAAATGGAGAGCTTTATAAGATTCCCATGACCTATTTATTATTCAGGAGGTGTCTGTGTTTGATGTGGTGGGCACATTGTACCTGATTCGTTGCACCTGTTTGGTTCTCAGCTGAAATCCACGGGTGCAAATCTGCAACCCATTGTATTAAGCAGACCAGACCCTTGGCAGGTTCATTGTGGGTAATACTTGTCCCTTTGGCTGAGTAAGACCTTGATGAACTTGTATCAAAGGATTTTCTGAACTCTTTTTAGGGGCATGATGTGAATTATATGAGGCAGGTGTGAGTGCCAGAGGAAGGCGGAGGTTGGTGTCACACTTCGCAGCTGAAAGCCACCCACCATCAAGGCTGCTATTCATGTGCTCTGCCAGTATCAACCCTACTGGAAACAGTAGGCTCTCTGAGGTGGTATGGTAAGCCTGAAGGAACAGAGGAGGCTTTTGAGTGAGGAAATCAAAAACACTGGAAAAATTCCTGCTTCAAGTCAAGGTAATTTTTAATGACTTGTAAGTCAAGACTAGTCTGAAGAAAAAAAAAAAATCATGATTTACAGAAATTCTCTTCCCTTTCCTAAAAAACAGGACACTTTCCATGCCAAATCAGTTGCATCAGCCCACCGCAGCAAAAGAGATATTGTAGAGGGAGCTGGTTACAATCTTGGCAGTGGGGTGCTACCTTCTGAGAGGAGGGCGCATGTGGTTTTGTGTCAGATTGCGTCATGTGAGACCCCACCTGGAGTGCTGCATCCAGCTCTGGGGCCCACAACATAAGAAGGATATTGACTGGTTGGAGGGAGTCCAGAGGAGGCCACGAAGATGCTCAGAGGGCTGGAGCACCTCTCCTATGGGGACAGGCTGAGAGAATTGGGCTTGTTCAGCCTGGAGAAGAGAAGGTTCCGGGGAGACCTTATTGCAGCCTTCCAGTACCTGAAGGGGCCTACAAGGAAGCTGGAGGGGACTTTTTGCAAGGCCCTATAATGACAGGACAAGGGGTAACGGGTTTAAATTGAAAGTGGGGAGGTTTAGATTGGATATCAGGAAGAAGTTCTTCATGGAATGGGTGGTGAGGCACTGGAACAGGTTGCCCAGAGAAGCTGTGGATGCCCCATCCCTGGAAGTGTTCAAGGCCAGGCTGTATGAGGCTTTGAGCAACCTGGTCGAGTGGAAGGTGTCCCTGCCCATGGCAGGGTGCTTGGAACTAGATGGTCTTTAAAGCCTCTTCTAACCTATACCATGCTATGATTCTATGTTATAGGCAGTGGGAGTCCTTTTAGAGTGACAGACAAATGTCTTGACTGGAAAACAGGACCATGCTGTGTTCCCTCTTTTTTCCCCCATCAAGGAAACAACAGTTCTTGGATTTGACCTGTTTTGTGCTGTAGGTGTTGGGT
>NW_010265008.1:0-3816 GCF_000690775.1 Eurypyga helias | reverse complement strand
TCCTCTTGGAGATGTAATGTTTGGTGGTGCCCTAAGACTACAGGTAGAATGCCTTAAAAGGGACAACCTCTAGCTTAGCTTCCAGCAAAATTCACCAGACACTACAATTGCCAGAGCTTTTGTACTTTTATTTAAGAAGGGTTGACAAAACTTTATTTTAACAAAGTAATTTTAGGTGGCTCACAGCGGTTAGGGAATGTTTGTATTGTACGCATCCAGTAATATCAACTGGCAAGTTATTCTTATCACTGTGTTTCCTGAGGCACTGGTTTCTTAAGTGTTATTCTTCTAATAATGCCCGTGTGTAGCCAGCATCAGATGCTGCAGAAGGCACCTAAGCCTGAAGTAGAAATACCAGTGCATTTGATGGAGACTGTATCTCTGGTCCAGTGTGGGATAAACCTGAATCATGGAGTGACAAGTCTTTGGTCACCCATGTTCTGTGAACTGCTCTAGTGAAGCATTTGGATTTTGTATTGATGTGTGTGTTTGTTTTTCAAACTGAGTTGGCTCTTCTGTATTGATTTGTCCTTGAGGAAAGGAAGTCCCAGAAAAATACTGCCAGGGGAGGTCTCTCCACTGTAGTCCCGCTAAATTTAAATCGAGGTCCTTCACCATGCAGATGATGTGCTTCCAAGGAGCTGCTTCACTTGTTAAATCTGACCAGTTCCAGGATGTTTTTGTGTGCAGGTCTTTACTCTCTGCCTTGAAGGGAGTAAGGAATGGGGGATGCCTGCAGAGGTTTTGACATGATGTTTTGTTTACAGAAACTGGAATTTAGGAGGGGGGGGAGACAAACAGAAAAATAGCAATAGTGGGAATAGAAGTTACTCGGAGTGGCAAAAAAGAGTCTGAAAGACTGCCATAAAAAGCAGCCTTCCTGAAAAGCCTGAAAAGCTAAATAATCTCTTTGCTATGTTAGCACATATCTGAAAATTTTTGTAAGCTTTCTTACATATTTCTGATTACTTACCTAAAAAAAAAAGAAAGGGGAAGCTGGATTACAGTGTTACATAAAGCAGACTTTATGTAATTCTAAAGCGGTAAAGTTACAAAATTCAGAGGCAGTTTGATTTTATTTTTTTAGACTTTAAACAGCACAATGTGCAATAACAGTTTCTACCTGTGAAAGGGGAAGAACAACTTCTGCCAGTGTTTAAATCAAGGGTTATGTTTGCAGACGTGACCTTGGTTAAGGCTCTGCATTTTGAATCTGTAATCTTCTGAAGTCATGTTCCTAGAAGAGTTAGGTTCTGTAGGTTTAAACTCTGACCCCTCCACACACAGCATCACACGCAACAGTTAATGTTCGAACAAGGCCTTCTGGCTGGATTGAAACCTCTTGCAATTAGCAAGTCATTTAAAAAAAAAGATTTTTTTTTTCCCCAGTTTGTGAGAGACGGCATAAAAACCCCCAAAACCTTATTGCTTAAAAAAATGCAAGAGAAGAGTTCAGGTAGTGCACTGACACCTGCAAACCAGAGTTAATTAATCTTTACCATACAGTTTTGAGAAATAATCTCCTTTGTCCTATCTTGGTGAGCGGGGCTAGCCCCAGCTCCCAGCGGGAAGAGCAGGGCTAGCCCACAGTCAAGTACTACAGTGGCAGCAGGATAGGTTGAGTTGGTTTGACCAAAACTGCTTGATTTCGCAGCTTGCTTTACCCTTTGACCAGCTATGCCACGCATCATCCTCTTAGTCACTCTTTGCCGACTGGGAATATAATGAAGAATATGTTTACTTCTCTGTTTAAAATCCTCCCAGCAGGGCTGATTTGAAAGAACACAATGTCACAATGCACTCCAGCCAATGACCTGGCAGAAGAGAAACTTTAACAGAATAGCAAAGTTCTAGCCATGAACTAGGTATTACTTGGCACCAGTAACAGTGTTGGGATGGTAAGAATGATGACTCTCATTCTCCTGGTATTTTATTAAGGAGCTAAGGATGAGGCAGCAGAAAAGACTTCAGGCTACTGTAAGAACGAGGTCACAGCTAATATTTTTCCAGGCTAGCATTTGCCAGTCAAATGATCTACACAGGATTTGTAAGACCATAGGTGAGTGCAAAGGACACTTTGAAATTAAACACCTGAGGAAGGGTTAGATATAAAAAAGCAGAGGCAACAGGCTCCTCTTCAGTTTTCCTTCTCCTGAGAAGACCATGTGTGATGTTGCCACCTTTGCCATCAAATGGACTTTGTATTTGTTTGCATTATTCTCTGCTAGCCTCACCTCTTCCACCAGTCTCCTCCTATGTGAATGCTTTTGGCTGCACATTCCCACTTCGATGGCAGGAGTAAGGACAAGGAGTGAGGACACAAAAGACTTTCCTTAGCCATCCTGCAGCATTCTGAAGTTCTTTTAATCTCAAGGTGGCCTGGTTACATCCCTGCTTTCTTTTCCCTTTAAGTGTTGAGTGACATTGTCCATGATGGAAATCGCAGATATAGGTTGGTTTAACATCCCCTTGCTCCTGCCTCCACCCATGGTTTATGGTTACTTTAGTCAGGTTGTTTTGCCTCTTTTAATATCATAGGTGGCAGGTGCTGATGGCCTAAGCTAAGGAAGTGCGATGTAGCCTTAAACATGATCTAGGTCTTCTAACTATTCCTTAGATTAGCAAAAGGTATTCTGCTGGCATCAACCTAAAAAATAGTTGAAAACTGTAGCTATAAATATCCATCCAACAGAAGTAAAGCCTGGGAAAACTACAACCAGCAGGTTGATGCTCTCTTGCTTTATCCTCAAATAAGCTTATTTTTCAGCTGGATATTTTCTATGTACTTCCTTAGATTCCTTCTCTGGACCAGATAGGGTGGATTTTACTCACCCTAAATCCTGTTTCGAAAGTAGCTCCAGTGCAATTAAGGCATTAATTGACAGTAGGCACACAGCGAGGCACTGCTTGAAACAAATATGTACAACAGAAGCAAGGTCTTCTGTATCTGGGATAAGTGCGTCAATGTGCATCTTGTTGATATTTTAACAGTGACGAAGTCAAAATGTTGGAGGGAGTGAATACAAGCCAGTAAACTGTTACAGGGCCTTCCTATCCTGAGCATATAATGGAATCCCCTTCACTCTTTCAACCTCCTTTGAATCCAGCTGGATTAAAGCAGGGAATAAAGACTGCATAATTGTTTCCCAGGAGTATGATGATCTGTGACAAGTATAGGATAGGATAAATGTGCCATAATGCCCAATAACCTCCTCACCATCCAGCAATTATGCTGGTACAGCACAGAGCATAATGGAAATGCTGGTTAATAAAACTGTTAATGAAGTAATTCTAAAAATTTTTCTAAAATTCTGCTGGCAGTATGAGAGGTTCCTAACAATTGGTGTCAAGGAGTGGGCTTTACAGGAAGAGGAGAGAGGGAAGAGGAAGTCTAGAGATAAGAGTCTAGACATCTGAGCATGGAGTCTTTCCTTGAACATAAACAAAGATTTATGTGTTTTTCTTTCCTTTCCTAGAAATGGGGAAGTTTTAGGATGTAGTTACCTGCAGCACTTTCCCTATTAGCAAGTCTCATCTAAGGAGACTACTGACCTCTTGCTCCTATGACTGTGCTGACATATGCAGCCTCTCCCTCTGTCAGTGCAACCATCTAAGGTGCAGTGCACTGAATAGCTTCCCCTGCCAAGGGAGATGGAAGGTCCGCTGAGCAGCCCCCTGTGCTATATTGAAGTTCGACAGTCTTTTCTGGGTACAGCCACACAAAACCAGAAACTGATGATGCAGTGATAGGCCATTCAAAAAAAGTGGAAGTACCTCTTGGAACTTGCAGTGAAGCCCTCAGCAAGGCATGGTCAT